>NW_027315823.1:4159708-4254708 GCF_026437365.1 Eucyclogobius newberryi
TCCCTCTTCCTCCCTTTTCCTCCCTCTTTCTCCCTCTTCCTCACTCTTCCTCACTTTCCTCCCTTTTCCTCCCTTTCCTCTCTCTTCCTCCCTTTTCATCCCTCTTCCTTGCTCTTCCTCACTCTTCCTCCCTCTTTCACCCTCTCCGTCACTCTTCCTCCCTTTTCCTCCCTCTTCCTCGCTCTTCCTCCCTCTTCCTCGCTCTTCCTCCCTTTTCCTCCCCTTTCCTCCCTCTTCCTCCCTCTTCCTCACTCTTCCTCCCTCTTCCTCCCTCTTCCATTCTCTTCCTTGCTCTTCCTCCCTCTTCTACCCTCTTCCTCGCTCTTCCTCCCTTTTCCTCCCTCTTCCTCGCTCTTCCTCCCTTTTCCTCCCTTTTCCTCCCTCTTCCTCCCTCTTCCTCCCTTTTCCTCCCTCTTTCTCCATCTTCCTCCCTTTTCCTCCCTCTTCCTCACTCTTCCTCCCTCTTCCTCACTCTTCCTCCCTCTTCCTCACTCTTCCTCCCTCTTCCTCCCTCTTCCTCACTCTTCCTCCCTCTTCCTCCCTCTTCCTCACTCTTCCTCCCTCTTCCTCCTCTTCCTCACTCTTCCTCCCTCTTCCTCACTCTTCCTCCCTCTTCCTCCCTTTGAGTTTGACTCTTTTTGTTCATCTTCTGTGAAGTCATTGTTCTGTGAAGTGTCTTTGACTGACCTGAAAAACCCTGCGTGAATAAAATGCACGATGTTTGTCCTGTTCAAGTCGTTTTCTGGTAAACATTCATCTTTATTGTAGCGTTATGCAAAACGTGATGACTAATATGCAAATGGTGCTTCCGTTTGGAAAGTGCTGTCACCGCAGAGGGATTGTTCTGATTATTCCGAGCGCTGTTCAGACAGAATGTGGTGTTCCTGTGGCAGACGGAGCACGAGACGCCGTTCTGGAGCGTTTCCCTCATCGTTTCCATCAGTGACGAGCTTCATTTGTCCATTATTATATTTATCCGAGTGTAACCAGTTCATGTATAATCACACAAAATCTTATATTATTTTTGTTTAATATTATGTTCAACATGCCTGGTGTTTGTTTTATTGTGCTGTCGATGTCCTCCAGCCCCCTTCTTCTTCTTCGTGTGTTTCCTTATATTTCCCCTATAAATGTGATGGACGTGACTTCCTCTTCCCTTCTGTTATCTCCGTGCGGGGAAGAGGTCAGTCATCCTTCGGGTCGTCCTTCATGTTTTCTATGTAGTGTGATTTAATTGTGTTATATCCCTTTTAGTTTGGGCTGGAGTTGCCTCGTGGCACGTTTGACTTTATTTTTGTGTTTCTGTTTACCAGGTATGTTTTATTTGCCCTTCTGTTATCTCCGTGCGGGGAAGAGTTTGGGCTGGAGTTGCCTCGTGGCACGTTTGACTTTATTTTTGTGTTTCTGTTTACCAGAATAAACGGATAAAACCGTGTCTCGTGGCCACTCAATTAAGACACAACGCAGGAACGATCCGGTCACACGAGCACAAAAAGCATCTGCGGAGTCACCGTTTGTCCTAGTCCACTCTTCAGTGGCTTTAAGATGAAGGTGCATGTGGACAACACAAAAGACACTGGAGTTCAGGACCACAGAGCGCCGTGCATCTTCATCTTAAAGCCACAGACCACTCCATCGAAGACAGAGAGGAGAAGATTCTGAGCAGGACAAAAGATGGTTTGAGTTAAAGAGGCAATCTGTGTTCAAAAAGAGAATCTGTCCTTAAATAGAAACCTTCCAGTCGTTTATAATAGTGTGTTGAAACCCTGGACCAGGAGACGCCCGGGACATTCTGATACTAATATGGTACTCAGTGAAGAGGGAGCCAAAGTCAGGTTACAATAGGATGTAGACAGAGAGTATTCTCAAGTGAAACCAAAAACTCCCTAAGGAAAAGTCCAGATGAAACAACTGAATCTTTTCTACATTAGGCCACATAGTTAAAAAGGTAAAATTGTTCACAAGATGAGTCATAAAACAGTGACATGAAAATGTAGAACACAATAACATTATGTACAGTAAATTCATCTTGAGGACAAAGTCTGTAACCAGAGGACTGATGACTAAAACTGCACTGTCTTTTGAGCTTTTGGGAGAGAAATTACTCTAAAAGTTCAGTTTAATCCAAAAGCAGTCATTTGATGGAAAAGTCTATTCCAACTCTCAAAGCATGAAGCGTCTCCTTGTGCCAGAGACGTCATAGATCCCTCGGGTGGAGGTGGTACAAGCCGACGTCCCGCATCCCTGTCACCGTGGCGTTTGTAGGCTCATTGTTGCAGCGCTAATTTGAATGTTCAAACGTAAATAACCTTGGATTTTTTTCACAACAATCATCAACTTAGCGACAGTTTCTCTGAGCAATTTAAAGCAATTTAAAGTTTTCTCTGCGTTTCTCGGCGGCAGATGCACGTTTTGATTTAGACAAAGCAGAAAGATCGGTTTTGTAATGTGTCGACAGAAAGATAGAAACGTGTTAGATGCGTTTGCTTCGTCGTCAGCAGATGTGCGTCTGAGGTACGGGACGGTCAAGATTAAACGTGAGGTATGGGACGGTCAAGATTAAACGTGTGGGTCTGAGGTACGGGATGGTCAAGATTAAACGTGAGGTACGGGACGGTCAAGATTAAACGTGTGGGTCTGAGGTACGGGACGGTCAAGATTAAACGTGTGGGTCTGAGGTACGGGATGGTCAAGATTAAACGTGAGGTACGGGACGGTCAAGATTAAACGTGTGGGTCTGAGGTACGGGATGGTCAAGATTAAACGTGAGGTACGGGACGGTCAAGATTAAACGTGTGGGTCTGAGGTACGGGACGGTCAAGATTAAATGTGTGTTTTTGTCTTTCAGGACTCGTCTTCCTCGGCTCGCTCTTCCTCAGAACGCCCGATGACAAGGTACAGAAACGCCAACACTTTCTTTTGACAATTCTGGTTCTACTTTGCTCTAGTTTAGTGTAGATTCAGCTCTGATTTTGTCCCAGTTTAGTCTTGGTACAGTCCTGGTTTGATCCCAGTTTAGTCTTGGTACAGTCCTGGTTTGATCCCAGTTTAGTCCTGGTACAGTCCTGGTTTAATCCCAGTTTAGTCCTGGTACAGTCCCTCGTTCAGTCTTTGTTTAGTCCTGGTTTAATCCCAGTTTAGTCCTGGTTTAATCCCAGTTTAGTCCTGGTTTAATCCCAGTTTTGTCCTGGTTTGCTTTGGTTTAATTCTTGTTCTTGGTTTATTTCTGGTTTGGCTCTGGTCTAGTCCTGGTCTTGTCCTGGTCTAGTCCTGGTCTTGTCCTGGTCTAGTCCTGGTCTAGTCCTGGTCTAGTCCTGGTCTTGTCCTGTTCCAGTCCTGGTCTAGTCCTGGTCTAGTCCTGGTCTAGTCCTGGTCTTGTCCTGGTCTAGTCCTGGTCTAGTCCTGGTCTAGTCCTGGTCTTGTCCTGTTCCAGTCCTGGTCTAGTCCTGGTCTAGTCCTGGTCTAGTCCTGGTCTTGTCCTGGTTTAGTCCTGGGCTTGTCCTGGTCTAGTCCTGGTCTTGTCCTGGTTTAGTCCTGGTCTTGTCCTGGTCTTGTCCTGGTCTTGTCCTGGTCTTGTCCTGGTCTTGTCCTGGTCTAGTCCTGTTCCAGTCCTGGTCTAGTCCTGGTCTAGTCCTGGTCTTGTCCTGGTTTAGTCCTGGTCTTGTCCTGGTCTAGTCCTGGTCTTGTCCTGGTTTAGTCCTGGTCCTGTCCTGGTCTAGTCCTGGTCTTGTCCTGGTCTAGTCCTGTTCCAGTCCTGGTCTAGTCCTGTTCCAGTCCTGGTCTAGTCCTGGTCTAGTCCTGGTCTTGTCCTGGTCTAGTCCTGGTCTAGTCCTGGTCTTGTCCTGGTTTAGTCCTGGTCTTGTCCTGGTCTAGTCCTGGTCTAGTCCTGGTCTAGTCCTGGTCTTGTCCTGGTTTAGTCCTGGTCTTGTCCTGGTCTAGTCCTGGTCTTGTCCTGTTCCAGTCCTGGTCTAGTCCTGGTCTAGTCCTGGTCTAGTCCTGGTCTTGTCCTGGTTTAGTCCTGGTCTTGTCCTGGTCTAGTCCTGGTCTTGTCCTGGTCTAGTCCTGGTCTTGTCCTGGTCTAGTCCTGGTCTAGTCCTGGTCTTGTCCTGGTTTAGTCCTGGTCTTGTCCTGGTCTAGTCCTGGTCTTGTCCTGTTCCAGTCCTGGTCTAGTCCTGGTCTAGTCCTGGTCTAGTCCTGGTCTTGTCCTGGTTTAGTCCTGGGCTTGTCCTGGTCTAGTCCTGGTCTTGTCCTGGTTTAGTCCTGGTCTTGTCCTGGTCTTGTTCTGGTCTTGTCCTGGTCTAGTCCTGTTCCAGTCCTGGTCTAGTCCTGGTCTAGTCCTGGTCTTGTCCTGGTTTAGCCCTGGTCTTGTCCTGGTCTAGTCCTGGTCTTGTCCTGGTTTAGTCCTGGTCTTGTCCTGGTCTAGTCCTGGTCTTGTCCTGGTCTAGTCCTGTTCCAGTCCTGGTCTAGTCCTGGTCTAGTCCTGGTCTTGTCCTGGTCTAGTCCTGGTCTAGTCCTGGTCTTGTCCCGGTTTAGTCCTGGTCTTGTCCTGGTCTAGTCCTGGTCTTGTCCTGGTCTAGTCCTGGTCTAGTCCTGGTCTTGTCCCGGTTTAGTCCTGGTCTTGTCCTGGTCTAGTCCTGGTCTAGTCCTGGTCTAGTCCTGGTCTTGTCGACATTTTTTCTCACACTAATGTTGTTGATCTGAAAATACACAGTTCACTGATAAATTGTGTGTTGTTGTTCAGAGTTTGCTGCTGCTCTGGGATTTGATCACGTTATCTGAACACGTCGTTTAAACACGTTATTTGAACACGTTATTTGAACACGTTATTTGAACACGTTATTTGAACACGTTATTTGAACACGTTATTTGAACACGTTATTTGAACACGTTATTTGAACATGTTTGCACAAACAGATCGATTGTTCCTGAGTGCTGCTCCTGTCGATGGCCCACTGCAGCGCGGCCCATTCATCACAAAAAACCTCCAAAAATAAAGTTTCAAATTGAACCTTCAAGAATCTGAAAAGGCAATTTCTAAAGAGCTTCTGACTTCTGCCAGAATCCAGCAAATCAATGTCAGACGGAGCCGTGGTCTCATTTACATTTAGGCTTTTATTATGCTAAAGTTCACATATTGTTCTGGTCCTTTAAACGTGCTCTTGGGCCTTTGCTTTGGCCTGTTTTAGGTCAGAAATGTAAACATGCAGATGAGATTCAGTTTGAGGCAGAAATGCTCAGAAATAGTCCATGCTGGTTGTGATCCTGATGCAGTTCTGGTTTAGACCTTGTTTGGACCTGGTTTAGACCTGGTTTAGTCCTGGTTTAGTCCTGGTTTAGTCCTGGTTTAGACCTGGTTTAATCCTGGTTTAGTCCTGGTTTAGACCTGGTTTAGACCTGGTTTGGACGTGGTTTAGTCCTGGTTCAGTCCTGGTTTAGTCCTGGTTTAGTCCTGGTTTAGACCTGGTTTAGTCCTGGTTTAGTCCTGGTTCAGTCCTGGTTCAGTCCTGGTTTAGTCCTGGTTTAGTCCTGGACTGGTTCAGTCCTGGTTTAGTCCTGGTTTAGTCCTGGACTGGTTCAGTCCTGGCTAGAACAGGGTCAAAAAAGTGAAAAATGACAGTTTGCATGATTTTGTGTCCTGACCAAATTCGAGTTCAAGTTCGACTCAGACGGTCCCTCATCTGCCTGAAGAGTGGATCCAGCTCCAGTCTCCTTGTGTCCGTCTGTCCGTCTGTGAGAGTTGGATCTCTCCTTCACTGGAACTCCTCCAGGTTTCTATGCTTTTTCCCAAGGAGGTTTTTTGTAGTTTTTCCTGGCCGAGAAGGAGAGTCTAAGGACAGAGGACCCTGGGACATCGTCCCTCGCCACCACAGACATTGTTGATTCGGCCCTCAGAGGCGACTGATTTTGGGCCTTACAAAAATAAATTGAAATGAAAATTTAATTGAACCATTGCCTATTTTGGATGGCAGAGTGGTTAGCCTCATCCTCAGTGAAAAGGTCGGAGGTCAGATTCTTGGATGTCCTTTTCGTACAAACACGTAACATGTAAGGTTGAGCCTCAGTCCGTGTGCTGTTAGCTTAGCATTAGCATTGGCACGGTTTAATCCAGGGGAGAGCTTATCAAATAAATCCCCAAAGCCCTTTAGAGCCTTTCATGTGCCCCCGGCCCCCCGGCCGAAACATTTCAGTCATATGGCACCAGCAGGAGGCCGGTCTATGTTCAGTCCTGACTCTGGCACCAGCAGGAGGCCGGTCCATGTTTAGTCCTGACTCTGGCACCAGCAGGAGGCCGGTCCACGTTTAGTCCTGACTCTGGCACCAGCAGGAGGCCGGTCCATGTTCAGTCCTGACTCTGGCACCAGCAGGAGGCCGGTCCACGTTTAGTCCTGACTCTGGCACCAGCAGGAGGCCGGTCCATGTTTAGTCCTTACTCTGGCACCAGCAGGAGGCCGGTCCATGTTTAGTCCTGACTCTGGCACCAGCAGGAGGCCGGTCTATGTTTAGTCCTGACTCTGGCACCAGCAGGAGGCCGGCCCATGTTTAGTCCTGATTCTGGGCACCAGCAGGAGGCCGGTCCATGTTTAGTCCTGACTCTGGCACCAGCAGGAGGCCGGTCCATGTTTAGTCCTGACTCTGGCACCAGCAGGAGGCCGGTCCATGTTCAGTCCTGACTCTGGCACCAGCAGGAGGCCGGTCCATGTTTAGGACACATTTTCACTGCGTTTCAGGGGGATGTGGTCTGAGACACAGAGTACTTCCTGTCTTCCAGATAGGACCTTAACCAGTTTAGGGCGGGGCCACTGATGCCCACCCAGTCCTCTAGTCTCTGTAAGAGGGTCCCATGATCTAACAGAATTAAGACTGAGGCTTTCCCCGTGTCAGAGTTCAGGAGGATGTCATTGGTCACTTTTGGAATGTTCCAGATTGAAGCGACATGTTGACTATGTGAGTGAGCGGTGCTAATAAACTGTTCAGCACAGACTTTAGAAATCTGGAGGGTCCCACATCGAGGTAGCATGAAGATTAACTCAGACTGGTGATGATCTCATGGACAGTTTTGTCAGTTACAGGTGCAAAGCGAGTTAGCTCTAAGTGTCTAGGAGGTTTTAGGGTTATTTTTTGCTTTGTGGGATTTATAGCATTTTTAATGCCCTGAACTTTGTCATTAAAGAATAATGCAAACTCATTACACTTGGATGTGGAAATGAGTTCTAACGGCAGCAGAGCTGGAGGGTTGTTTATCTGTTTACTGAGTTGTTACTGCAGCTTCCAATTATTTCAGAGAAATATCTTTCCCTAGTTCTACATAAGATTAGGTTGTACATGTTCAGCTTCTCTTTGTAAATCTCTTTTTGAACCTGGAGCTTTGACTTGCGCCATTTCCGTTCGGCCCTGCGGCACTCCCTTTTCTGTGCCCTGACCGAATCATCATTTCTCCACGGCGCCTTCTGCTTATTTTTAACCATTTTAGCCTTTATAGGGGCGATGGTGTCCAGAACATTCAAAACACTCGATGTAACAGAGTTCAACAAATCATTTACATTAGAACATGAGACATTTTCAAAGTTTATCATTTCCATAAACAGTGCACCTGTGCCATCATTTACGTGTCTCCTCTGAACAGCTGCAGGACCAGCCTCAGAACAGCTGCAGGACCAGCTGGTGGTTTGGGGAAAACAGACAGGTCAAAGAAGACACAGAAATGATCAGACAGAGCAGTATTGACCACGTTGACATTTGAAATATTTACCCCCTTTGTAATTATGAGATCTAGAGTGTGCCCTCTACTGTGGGTGGGGCCACTCTGCTGTGGGTGGGGCCACTCACATACTGAGTAAGACTGAAGGTTTCAAGGACAGCATCAAGCTCTTTAGCGTTTCTGCATTGCACATTGAAATCACCTGTAATGACCAAACCATCAAAGTCTGTGCATACGACTGAAACACCTCAGTAAAATCATCAATAAAACTTTGGCAGTGCTGGAGAGGCTTGTATAAAACAATGAAGAGAATGGATGGAGACTGTTTTAGCTCCATTTTAAAGGATACATACTCAAATGATGAAAACACCCCAGAAGACAACCTGCGGGTCATTATTTCATCTCTAAAGATAGCACAGACTCCACCCCCTTTTTGTTTTCTCTTGCTTCAGATTCAAACTTAAAGTTAAGTGGAGCAGATTCTATCCGAACTACATTCCCTGTGTTTTTGTCAAGCCATGTTTCAGTTAAAAACATAAAATCAAGATTATAAGAAGAAATACACTAATTAATTAAGAGTCATATGTTACATAAGGATCTGACATTTAGCACAGCAAGTTTCAGACTAGTTTCAGTGGGACTGGGCCTTATCTTTTCACAGGGGATATGAATCAAAAATTGTCAGATTGGGCCGCCTGACTCGACTTTTGTTTTCCCATCTGTGTGATCATCTCATTGTTGACATGATCTTTCTGTATTGGCTGTGAGGGGAACCATCTTAATGTGTGCTGACCAGACTTCCAAGATTGCTGGGGAGGCCCCTGGGGGAAAGTGGAGATGGGAAAGAGAGTGAGGATTCTGTAGTGGGAGGAGACTGAAAGACCTTTAGTCTTTTTAGTTCAGTCTACAGTCCAAAGAACTTTTTTATCCATCTGTTTTGTCACGTTCTCATTTAATGAAGCAGCGGACAAACTTGATTATTTTTACAATTATTTACATTTTTATTTTGCTCCTGAAACCCGGTTCTACGTCATAAAATAATTGAATTTATTTCTTTTTCAGGTTAATAGAACCCTTTTAAGAGACAGAATTAAAAGCTATTAACGTTTAACATGGGCTTCTTTTTGTGAGGCTCGAGCCATGTTTTTTTTTTTGTTCGGTCTTTTATTTCTCTCTGAAAATGCGACATTCCTGATGGGTAAGTGGACCTGTGGGTAGAGGGATGTAGCTGCAGAAAAGAGGCTTAGCGCTGCACACCACCTACTCAAACATTACCAAACAAACCTTTTAGTAATATCATGCGGCAAATAATGTCCGTGCCACGGTCTGGTTCTTTAAACTAGGTGACGGGATGTTGTGCTTTCTTCTCGGGTGCAGATGTTCAGCATGCTCCACATGATTCCCATAAATCCGTGACATTTTTGGAGGCGCACGAGTGTTCTTTGTCTCTGGTTAAGAGGATTTGTGGACGTGGTGAAAGATGGTGCTCAGTCTTCATTATGGATTCTGATATAAAACAGATAAAGTTGGATGGATTCTCTGTGGAGCGCGCGTTCTCTCGTTTGCATCAGTCAGGTCTTATTTTAGTCACAGAGTAACAGAGCCTATTATTATCAGGGCCTATTTAAGACCTCGCCTCCTTTGGTCTGAACGTTCCCGTCGCCGAGGCCTCATTACCGTGACAGAGACAGAGCAGCGTCTCATTTTAGACCCGGGTTAAAGACACAAAGCACTTTTAGTTTTGGAGGCGAGTTAGGTCTGTGGAGAGGCAGCTCACAGTGAGGACATGGCTGTTTCTGAGTTTTAAGGCCAAAAAACCATCCAAAATGAAATTAAACATGCTTTAATTGTTGTATATTTTTGGGGGCTTTGGGTAAAGTCCAAACATTTTATGAAGTACTTTTACTTTTTTACTTATCACCTCTGCAATAACATGGACACTCGGTGAAACAAATGAAAATGTGTGTGTTTGTAAGAGAATGCAGTCGATGTTACAGCTTCAAAGGCACTTTATTTATTTTGTCTTTGTTTTTCGCTTACACCAGAGAAATAAGATATAAGATATACATTATTGGTAAAAGTGTTAAAGTAATAATTTCTCTTAAACTGAGAAATTAAATCAATCAATGGATTGAGATTTTTAAAATAGTAAAGTAGCGGCAGGTGATAATTATCAGGGACAGTAATAAGCACTGGGCTAGTTCAGTGTTAGCGCCACCTCCTGGCGGATCAGAGGGTGTCAGGGACCTGCAGGTGAGAGAGTACTTACCTTGTACTGTAATGTGTTCTGACCAGACTTCCAAGATTGCTGGGGAGGCCCCTGGGGGAGAGTGGAGATGGGAAAGAGAGTGAGGATTCTGTAGTGGGAGGAGACTGAAAGACCTTTAGTCTTTTTAGTTCAGTCTACAGTCCAAAGAACTTTTTTATCCATCTGTTTTGTCACGTTCTCATTTAATGAAGCTGCGGACAAACTTGATTATATTTACAATTATTTGCATTTTTATTTTGCTCCTAAAACCCGGTTCTACGTCATAAAATAATTGAGTTTAGTTATTTTTCAGGTTAATAGAACACTTTTAAGAGACGGAAGAGACGAAAGAGCATTGCAATCTTAGGAAAAATAAATACTGAAGTAATTTATAAAAACCGGGCAGTCTTTAATTTCGAGTTCAATTGGATGTTTATTGTGTTTATTGTCATTTTAGGACTTTATCAGCTGCTTTGCTCAAATGCATTGTTTTGCTTGAGCTAAAAACAGAGGACATGAAGACCAGACTGTTTTTAGTTTGAATATTGTTCCATAAGGTGAATATTGTAAATGTACTTTAGAGTTAGATCTCTCTGGATTCAAGTGTTGAGTCTGTGTGAAGCGGAGGAGAGCTGTTATTGAAGGTTTAACATGAGTGACAGACGGAGACACTTCCTCTCTTTTTCCCTCTCTTTTCCCTCTCTCTCTCCTCTCATCTGTCGTCCCATCTGTCGCTCGTCCCGGCCTCATGCGCTCGTATCGCTCCATCTCGAATCCTTTTGACGAGATTAGCGCTCGGACACAGACAGATGTAAGCTGCTCATTTAGAGACGAGCAGGAAAACACTGCCCGGGTCAAAAAGCCAATCACAGGGAGGATTATAGGGCAGGAATCTAACTCACAACGCGCTCACTGCAGCACTCGGGGAGAATCTAACCCACAACCTCCTGGTGCAGACAGGAGGCGCTCACTGCAGCACTCGGGGAGAATCTAACCCACAATCTCCTGGTGCAGGCAGGAGGCGCTCACTGCAGCACTCCGGGAGAATCTAACCCACAACCTCCTGGTGCAGGCAGGAGGCGCTCACTGCAGCGCTCGAGGAGAATCTAACCCACAACCTCCTGGTGCAGACAGGAGGTGCTCACTGCAGCACTCGGGGAGAATCTAACCCACAACCTCCTGGTGCAGAGAGGAGGCGCTCACTGCAGCGCTCCGGGAGAATCTAACCCACAACCTCCTGGTGCAGACATGAGGCGCTCACTGCAGCGCTCCGGGAGAATCTAACCCACAACCTCCTGGTGCAGAGAGGAGGTGCTCACTGCAGCGCTCCGGGAGAATCTAACCCACAACCTCCTGGTGCAGAGAGGAGGTGCTCACTGCAGCACTCGGGGAGAATCTAACCCACAACCTCCTGGTGCAGAGAGGAGGTGCTCACTGCAGCCCTCGGGGAGAATCTAAACAACCTCCACACTCACGGGAGCAGACCTTGCAGCTGTTGCTTCGGCGTTCATTAAAGAGTTGATATTGTGGTTGTGTCCAAGGTGAACAGGTCGGACTCTCGTCCATCTGCCGTCCTCTGAGACTCTGTCACCTCAGCCACAGATCTGTAAAAGTTTAAAGAAATACCTTAATTATACTTTTTACTCCTGAGGTCGATCTGAGCGAGCCACAAAAAGACGTTTAGTAATTCCAGTGTGTGTGTGAGTGAGGGGCGTGGCTAAAGCTAGTGTGTGTGAGGGGCGTGGCTAAAGCTAGTGTGTGTTCTCTCAAAGCCTCTACGCCTCGTTTGAACCTTTCTTTATGTCATGCTTTATGACGCATTATGACCTGAAAATATCAGATTGTGGCTCTTGACAAAGCGAGTGCCGTGCGGCCATAAACAGGAAGTGGCTGATGCTAATGCGCTTTGCTAGCTTTGTGTTGCTAAGGCTCGATGTATAAGTTAGCATCAGTGGAAACACGGGGCTTTAGCACAAGATCAAGTCAGAGTTTGGAGACAAATGATTATTTTGTGTTTCTCTGTCTCTTTTTGCCTCTTGTTTTGCTTGAGTCTGTGTTCTCTCTCTCTCGTCCAATCATCTGACTCAAGTACGATGTCTGATAACTACTCAGAGAAGTATGACTTTATTAAAAAAGGGATTTCAGTAAATTAAGGTTTTAAACATTATGTAAGTTCTTTTATTGTATTCAGATTTATTCATAAATCAAAACACGTCTCAAGGTAAAACATCTGCTCAAAAGTGTATTTATTTTCCACTTTTGACTTCATGATATCAGAGTGAAAGCCCAAAGGAGACGCACAGATGTGGACGTCTGAGAGACTCTCTGCAGCAGCAACAACAACGGCAGCGCCAGATGGGACCCAGTGAAGAGAGAGAAGAGAAGAGAGAGGAGAGAGGAGAGAGAGAAGAGAGAGGTGAGAGAGGAGAGAGAGAAGAGAGAGGAGAGAGAGAGAAGAGAGAGGAGAGAGAAGAGAGAAGAGAGAGGAGAGAGAGAGAAGAGAGAGGAGAGAGAAGAGAGTCGAGAGAGAGGAGAGAAGAGAGAGGAGAGAGAAGAGAAGAGAGAGGAGAGAGAGAGAAGAGAGAGGAGAGAGAAGAGAGTCGAGAGAGAGGAGAGAAGAGAGAGGAGAGAGAAGAGAAGAGAGAGGAGAGAGAGGAGAGAAGAGAGAGGAGAGAGAAGAGAGAGAGGAGAGAAGAGAGAGGAGAGAGAGAGAGGAGAGAGAGAAGAGAAGAGAGAGGAGAGACACGAGAGAGAAGAGAGAGAAGAGAAGAGAGAGGAGAGAGAGGAGAGAAGAGAGAGGAGAGAGGAGAGTGAAGAGGAGAGAGAGGAGAGAGAGAAGAGAGAGGAGAGAGAAGAGTCGAGAGAGAGGAGAGAAGAGAGAGGAGAGAGAAGAGAAGAGAGAGGAGAGAAGAGAGAGAAGAGAAGAGAGAGGAGAGAGAAGAGAGAGGAGAGAGAAGAGAAGAGAGAGGAGAGAGGAGAGTGAAGAGGAGAGAGAGGAGAGAGAGAAGAGAGAGGAGAGAGAAGAGTCGAGAGAGAGGAGAGAAGAGAGAAGAGAGGGAAGAGAAGAGAGAGGAGAGAGAGGAGAGAAGAGAGAGAAGAGAAGAGAGAGAGGAGAGAAGAGAGAGGAGAGAGAAGAGAAGAGAGAGGAGAGAGAGGAGAGAAGAGAGAGGAGAGAGAAGAGAGAGAGGAGAGAAGAGAGAGGAGAGAGAGAGAGGAGAGAGAGAAGAGAAGAGAGAGGAGAGACACGAGAGAGAAGAGAGAGAAGAGAAGAGAGAGGAGAGAGAGGAGAGAAGAGAGAGGAGAGAGGAGAGTGAAGAGGAGAGAGAGGAGAGAGAGAAGAGAGAGGAGAGAGAAGAGTCGAGAGAGAGGAGAGAAGAGAGAGGAGAGAGAAGAGAAGAGAGAGGAGAGAAGAGAGAGAAGAGAAGAGAGAGGAGAGAGAAGAGAGAGGAGAGAGAAGAGAAGAGAGAGGAGAGAGGAGAGTGAAGAGGAGAGAGAGGAGAGAGAGAAGAGAGAGGAGAGAGAAGAGTCGAGAGAGAGGAGAGAAGAGAGAAGAGAGGGAAGAGAAGAGAGAGGAGAGAGAGGAGAGAAGAGAGAGAAGAGAAGAGAGAGGAGAGAGAAGAGAGAGGAGAGAGAAGAGAAGAGAGAGGAGAGAGAGAAGAGAAGAGAGAGGAGAGACACGAGAGAGAAGAGAGAGAAGAGAAGAGAGAGGAGAGAGAGAAGAGAAGGGAGAGGAGAGAGAAGAGAAGAGAGAGAAGAGAGAGGAGAGAGAAGAGAAGAGAGAGAAGAGAGAGGGGAGAGAAGAGAGAGGAGAGAGAGAAGAGAAGAGAGAGAAGAGAGAGGAGAGAGAAGAGAAGAGAGAGAAGAGAGAGGAGAGAGAAGAGAAGAGAGAGGAGAGAGACACGAGAGAGAAGAGAAGAGAGAGGAGAGAGAAGAGAGAGGAGAGAGAAGAGAAGAGAGAGGAGAGAGAGAAGAGAAGAGAGAGGAGAGACACGAGAGAGAAGAGAGAGAAGAGAAGAGAGAGGAGAGAGAGGAGAGAAGAGAGAGAAGAGAAGAGAGAGGAGAGAGAAGAGAGAGGAGAGAGAAGAGAAGAGAGAGGAGAGAGAGAAGAGAAGAGAGAGGAGAGACACGAGAGAGAAGAGAGAGAAGAGAAGAGAGAGGAGAGAGAGAAGAGAAGAGAGAGGAGAGAGAAGAGAAGAGAGAGAAGAGAGAGGAGAGAGAAGAGAAGAGAGAGAAGAGAGAGGGGAGAGAAGAGAGAGGAGAGAGAGAAGAGAAGAGAGAGAAGAGAGAGGAGAGAGACACGAGAGAGAAGAGAAGAGAGAGGAGAGAGAAGAAAGAGGAGAGAGAAGAGAGAGGAGAGAGGAGAGAGAGAAGAGAGAGAAGAGAGATAAGAGAAGAGAGAGGAGAGAGAAGAAAGAGGAGAGAGAAGAGAGAGGAGAGAGAGAAAAGAGAGGAGAGAGAAGAGAGAGGAGAGAGACATGAGAGAGAAGAGAGAGAGAGAAGAGAGGAGAGAGACATGAGAGAGAAGAGAGGAGAGGATTTACAGACAAATCTCTGAATGTAGTATTTGTGCTCCTTAATTTTTATTTAGAAATACTTTATCCACAGTTTAGTCTCATCTTGGACTTGCAAAGCCTCGACAAGAGAGAGAAGAGAAAGAGCTGTCGCCTCAAAAAGAGAGAGAAAAGGATGTAGCCTTTGTTTTGAAGAAAAGTGTTTGTTTTGAACGTCCTGATCACTTCCAGAAAGAGCCGTTCCAGATAGAAGAGTTAAAAGAGAGAGGGATGGAGAGAGAGGAGAGAGAGAAACTATAGCCTCAGGGATAAGGAGTGGCATTGAGAGAAGAGAAGAGAAAAGAAAAGAAAAGAAGAGAGAGGGACAAACTCTCCTCAGCCCTAAAGCCTTGTAAAGGGGAGAGACAAAGACACTTTCCCTCCGAGTGATCGCTAATGCACAAAAAGATGGAGGGATGAAGAGAGAGAGAGAAAGAGAGAGACATTTTCTCCTCCCCCCTGTGGCCAGCATTACACACACGAAGAGAGAGATCGGCTGTTGTCTCTTTCTGTCGTTGTGTGTGTGTGAAGTCGTCAGCGCTCATGCTCTGCACAGTCCCCGTTACGTCAATGCTTATGCTAACGGCTCTGCGCTAATGCTAACAGCTCCTCGCTAACGACACCTACTGAGGTCAAAAGTCAGGACAATAAGACAGCAGTGCTTTGTGAACTGTGTTTCATTGATTGATATGTATTTGCAGATGCGCAGTAATGATCGTCATAATAGAAGCGGTGCGACTCAGTAGTAGTCGTAGTATTCGCAGGAGCAGTGGTACTAGTACTGCAGTATCTGTTCCTTCTCTCTTTTCGCCACGTGCACCGGCTCCACCAAAACGCAACTACATATAAACCATCATAAAGTAGTAGAAGTACTTCCACAAGTACTATTACTGTAGCTGAGGAAGGTAGAATACTGGCAACAACAGCAGGTAGTAGCAGTAGCAGTAGCAGTTGTAGCAGTAGTACTAGTAGCAATAGTACTAGTAACAGTAGTACGAGTAGCAGTAGTTATATTTTCTTTGCTCGTCTCTGTGAATCACTGGCTCTGATCGTCGCTCCACTTCCTGTCTCCCTGCTGCCACTTCCTGTCTCCCTGCTGCTACTTCCTGTCTTCCTGTTGCCACTTCCTGTCTCCCTGCTGCTATTGTTGCAAATTCAAAAAAGGAACAATTCATTTTCGGTTTAACAACAAGCTCTTTCAGATGTAGAATATTAAAGCTGTATTTTATACCAATTTACCAGTTTATAAGCCAAACACATTTTACGGCATGCGTGACTCTGGTCCTGGGGCAGTTCACCTGGTGAGAGTTCATGTCAGGCGTGTTCATGTCAGGCGTGTTCATGTCAGGCGTGTTCATGTCAGGCGTGTTCATGTCAGGCGTGTTCATGTCAGGCGTGTTCAGCTGATGAGGAGTGTTCAGCTGATGAGAAGTGTTCAGCTGATGAGGAGTGTTCATGTCAGGCGTGTTCAGCTGATGAGGAGTGTTCATGTCAGGCGTGTTCAGCTGATGAGGAGTGTTCATGTCAGGCGTGTTCAGCTGATGAGGCGTGTTCATATCAGGCGTGTTCAGCTGATGTGGAGTGTTCATATCAGGCGTGTTCAGCTGATGAGACGTGTTCATGTCAGGCGTGTTCAGCTGATGAGCCGTGTTCAGCTGATGAGGCGTGTTCATGTCAGGCATGTTCAGCTGATGAGGCGTGTTCATGTCAGGGGTGTTCAGCTGATGAGGCGTGTTCATGTCAGGCGTGTTCAGCTGATGAGGCGTGTTCAGCTGATGAGGCGTGTTCATGTCAAGCGTGTTCAGCTGATGAGGCGTGTTCAGCTGATGAGGAGTGTTCATGTCAGGCGTGTTCAGCTGATGAGGAGTGTTCATGTCAGGCGTGTTCAGCTGATGAGGCGTGTTCAGCTGATGAGGCATGTTCAGCTGATGAGGAGTGTTCATGTCAAGCGTGTTCAGCTGATGAGGCGTGTTCATGTCAGGCGTGTTCAGCTGATGAGGAGTGTTCATGTCAGGCATGTTCAGCTGATAAGGCGTGTTCAGCTGATGAGGCGTGTTCAAGTCAGGCGTGTTCAGCTGATGAGGCGTGTTCATGTCAGGCGTGTTCAGCTGATGAGGAGTGTTCATGTCAGGCGTGTTCAGCTGATGAGGCGTGTTCAGCTGATGAGGCGTGTTCATGTCAGGCGTGTTCATGTCAGGCGTGTTCATGTCAGGCGTGTTCAGCTGATGAGGCGTGTTCATATCAGGCGTGTTCAGCTGATGAGGCGTGTTCAGCTGATGAGGAGAGTTCATGTCAGGCGTGTTCAGCTGATGAGGCGTGTTCATGTCAGGCGTGTTCAGCTGATGAGGCGTGTTCATATCAGGCGTGTTCATGTCAGGTGTGTTCAGCTGATGAGGAGTGTTCATGTCAGGTATGTTCAGCTGATGAGACGTGTTCATGTCAGGCGTGTTCAGCTGATGAGGCGTGTTCATGTCAGGCGTGTTCAGCTGATGAGACGTGTTCATGTCAGGCGTGTTCAGCTGATGAGACGTGTTCATGTAAGGCGTGTTCAGCTGATGAGGCGTGTTCAGCTGATGAGGAGAGTTCATGTCAGGCGTGTTCAGCTGATGAGGCGTGTTCAGCTGATGAGGAGAGTTCATGTCAGGCGTGTTCAGCTGATGAGGCGTGTTCATGTCAGGCGTGTTCAGCTGATGAGACGTGTTCATGTCAGGCGTGTTCAGCTGATGAGGCGTGTTCAGCTGATGAGGCGTGTTCAAGTCAGGCGTGTTCAGCTGATGAGGCGTGTTCATGTCAGGCGTGTTCAGCTGATGAGGAGTGTTCATGTCAGGCGTGTTCAGCTGATGAGGCGTGTTCAGTTGATGAGGCGTGTTCATGTCAGGCGTGTTCATGTCAGGCGTGTTCATGTCAGGCGTGTTCAGCTGATGAGGCGTGTTCATATCAGGCGTGTTCAGCTGATGAGGAGTGTTCATGTCAGGCGTGTTCAGCAGATGAGGCGTGTTCATATCAGGCGTGTTCATGTCAGGTGTGTTCAGCTGATGAGGAGTGTTCATGTCAGGTATGTTCAGCTGATGAGACGTGTTCATGTCAGGCGTGTTCAGCTGATGAGGCGTGTTCATGTCAGGCGTGTTCAGCTGATGAGACGTGTTCATGTCAGGCGTGTTCAGCTGATGAGACATGTTCATGTCAGGCGTGTTCAGCTGATGAGGCGTGTTCAGCTGATGAGGAGAGTTCATGTCAGGCGTGTTCAGCTGATGAGGCGTGTTCAGCTGATGAGGAGAGTTCATGTCAGGCGTGTTCAGCTGATGAGGCGTGTTCATGTCAGGCGTGTTCAGCTGATGAGACGTGTTCATGTCAGGCGTGTTCAGCTGATGAGGCGTGTTCAGCTGATGAGGAGAGTTCATGTCAGGCGTGTTCAGCTGATGAGGCGTGTTCAGCTGATGAGGAGAGTTCATGTCAGGCATGTTCAGCTGATGAGGCGTGTTCATGTCAGGCGTGTTCAGCTGATGAGGCGTGTTCATGTCAGGCGTGTTCAGCTGATGAGACGTGTTCATGTCAGGCGTGTTCAGCTGATGAGGCGTGTTCATGTCAGGCGTGTTCAGCTGATGAGACGTGTTAATGTCAGGCGTGTTCAGCTGATGAGACGTGTTCATGTCAGGCGTGTTCAGCTGATGAGGAGAGTTCATGTCAGGCGTGTTCAGCTGATGAGGCGTGTTCAGCTGATGAGGAGAGTTCATGTCAGGCGTGTTCAGCTGATGAGGCGTGTTCATGTCAGGCGTGTTCAGCTGATGAGACGTGTTCATGTCAGGCGTGTTCAGCTGATGAGGCGTGTTCAGCTGATGAGGAGAGTTCATGTCAGGCATGTTCAGCTGATGAGGAGTGTTCATGTCAGGCGTGTTCAGCTGATGAGGCGTGTTCATGTCAGGCGTGTTCAGCTGATGAGACTGTTCATGTCAGGCGTGTTCAGCTGATGAGGCGTGTTCATGTCAGGCGTGTTCAGCTGATGAGACGTGTTCATGTCAGGCGTGTTCAGCTGATGAGACGTGTTCATGTCAGACGTGTTCAGCTGATGAGGCGTGTTCAGCTGATGAGGAGAGTTCATGTCAGGCGTGTTCAGCTGATGAGGCGTGTTCATGTCAGGCGTGTTCAGCTGATGAGGAGTGTTCATGTCAGGCGTGTTCAGCTGATGAGACGTGTTCATGTCAGGCGTGTTCAGCTGATGAGACGTGTTCATGTCAGGCGTGTTCAGCTGATGAGGCGTGTTCAGCTGATGAGGAGAGTTCATGTCAGGCGTGGTCAGCTGATGAGACGTGTTCATGTCAGGCGTGTTCAGCTGATGAGACGTGTTCATGTCAGGCGTGGTCAGCTGATGAGGCGTGTTCAGCTGATGAGGAGAGTTCATGTCAGGCGTGTTCAGCTGATGAGGCGTGTTCAGCTGATGAGGAGAGTTCATGTCAGGCGTGTTCAGCTGATGAGGCGTGTTCAGCTGATGAGGCGTGTTCATGTCAGGCGTGTTCAGCTGATGAGACGTGTTCATGTCAGGCGTGTTCAGCTGATGAGACATGTTCATGTCAGGCGTGTTCAGCTGATGAGGCGTGTTCAGCTGATGAGGAGAGTTCATGTCAGGCGTGTTCAGCTGATGAGGCGTGTTCAGCTGATGAGGAGAGTTCATGTCAGGCGTGTTCAGCTGATGAGGCGTGTTCATGTCAGGCGTGTTCAGCTGATGAGACGTGTTCATGTCAGGCGTGTTCAGCTGATGAGGCGTGTTCAGCTGATGAGGAGAGTTCATGTCAGGCGTGTTCAGCTGATGAGGCGTGTTCAGCTGATGAGGAGAGTTCATGTCAGGCATGTTCAGCTGATGAGGCGTGTTCATGTCAGGCGTGTTCAGCTGATGAGGCGTGTTCATGTCAGGCGTGTTCAGCTGATGAGACGTGTTCATGTCAGGCGTGTTCAGCTGATGAGGCGTGTTCATGTCAGGCGTGTTCAGCTGATGAGACGTGTTAATGTCAGGCGTGTTCAGCTGATGAGACGTGTTCATGTCAGGCGTGTTCAGCTGATGAGGAGAGTTCATGTCAGGCGTGTTCAGCTGATGAGGCGTGTTCAGCTGATGAGGAGAGTTCATGTCAGGCGTTGTTCAGCTGATGAGGCGTGTTCATGTCAGGCGTGTTCAGCTGATGAGACGTGTTCATGTCAGGCGTGTTCAGCTGATGAGGCGTGTTCAGCTGATGAGGAGAGTTCATGTCAGGCATGTTCAGCTGATGAGGAGTGTTCATGTCAGGCGTGTTCAGCTGATGAGGCGTGTTCATGTCAGGCGTGTTCAGCTGATGAGACTGTTCATGTCAGGCGTGTTCAGCTGATGAGGCGTGTTCATGTCAGGCGTGTTCAGCTGATGAGACGTGTTCATGTCAGGCGTGTTCAGCTGATGAGACGTGTTCATGTCAGACGTGTTCAGCTGATGAGGCGTGTTCAGCTGATGAGGAGAGTTCATGTCAGGCGTGTTCAGCTGATGAGGCGTGTTCATGTCAGGCGTGTTCAGCTGATGAGGAGTGTTCATGTCAGGCGTGTTCAGCTGATGAGACGTGTTCATGTCAGGCGTGTTCAGCTGATGAGACGTGTTCATGTCAGGCGTGTTCAGCTGATGAGGCGTGTTCAGCTGATGAGGAGAGTTCATGTCAGGCGTGTTCAGCTGATGAGGCGTGTTCAGCTGATGAGGAGAGTTCATGTCAGGCGTGTTCAGCTGATGAGGCGTGTTCATGTCAGGCGTGTTCAGATAAACCGTGCGGGAGGGGGAGGGGCATCTGAAGGGGGAGGGGCTTGTTCAGAGGCAGATCTCTGACCTTTTGTTCAGTCCATTGTTTTAAATCTCTCACAAAGGATCTAAACGTGACGTAACTCTGCCCCGAGCTCCAGCTGACCTTTCATCCAGCTGACCTTTCCTCCAGCTGACCTTTCCTCCAGCTGAAACTTTTGTGTAGCAAGACCCTCAGCAGAAGGTCAGGAGGGGTCAGAAGGGGTCAGAAGTGATCAGGAGAGGTAAGCAGAAGAACAGTAGTGGTCAAGAGGGGTCAGCAGAAGGATAGGAGTGGTCAGGGGTGGTCAGGAGTGGTCATAAGAATGACAGGAGGGGTCAGGTGTGGTCAGGAGAAGAACAGGAGTGGTCAGGAGTGGTCAACAGAAGGACAGGAGTAGTCAGGAGGGGTCAGGTGTGGTCAGGAGAAGAACAGGAGTGGTAAAGAGGGGTCAGAAGGCGCCAGCAGAAGAACAGGAGTGGTCAGAGCGTTGAACTGCGTTACCGTGGTTTCCCTTCTCTCGGATCCGCTGAAATTGTGTTAAAAGTGATTCTCCTGCATTGAACCGGGCCGGGCCGCTCGGTGGTGGAGTGGATGGCGCTCCGTCACATGTGCCGTATCATGAAGTCCAGGAACACTCCAGAGCGGTCAGGAGAACGTGTGGAGGAGTGTAAAGCAGGGTCAGGTTATGAAAAGTGTTTCCCAAACGCTGAACATCTCACAGTGTGCAATCATCCGGAACCAGGTCTGACTAAAAATATAATATTTAAGTCAAAACTTTAATAAATGAGGCAAAGAAATCAACATGTTCTTGTCTGTAGGAGGAGCATGTCTCTGTGGGAGGAGCATGTCTCTGTGGGAGGAGAGTGTCTCTGTGGGAGGAGCATTTCTCTGTGGGAGGAGAGTGTCTCTGTGGGAGGAGCGTGTCTCTGTGGGAGGAGCATTTCTCTGTGGGAGGAGCATTTCTCTGTGGGAGGAGAGTGTCTCTGTGGGAGGAGCATTTCTCTGTGGGAGGAGAGTGTCTCTGTGGGAGGAGCGTGTCTCTGTGGGAAGAGCATGTCTCTGTGGGAGGAGAATGTCTCTGTGGGAGGACCATGTCTCTGTGGGAGGAGAGTGTTTCTGTGGGAGGAGAGTGTCTCTGTGGGAGGAGCGTGTCTCTGTGGAAGGAGCGTGTCTCTGTGGGAGGAGCATGTCTCTGTGGGAGGAGCATGTCTCTGTGGGAGGAGCGTGTCTCTGTGGGAGGAGCATGTCTCTGTGGGAGGAGCGTGTCTCTGTGGGAGGAGCATTTCTCTGTGGGAGGAGAGTGTCTCTGTGGGAGGAGAGTGTCTCTGTGGGAGGAGCGTGTCTCTGTGGAAGGAGAGTGTCTCTGTGGGAGGAGCATGTCTTTGTGGGAGGAGCATGTCTCTGTGGGAGGAGCGTGTCTCTGTGGGAGGAGCATGTCTCTGTGGGAGGAGAGTGTTTCTGTGGGAGGAGAGTGTCTCTGTGGGAGGAGCGTGTCTCTGTGGAAGGAGCGTGTCTCTGTGGGAGGAGCATGTCTCTGTGGGAGGAGCATGTCTCTGTGGGAGGAGCGTGTCTCTGTGGGAGGAGCATGTCTCTGTGGGAGGAGCGTGTCTCTGTGGGAGGAGCATTTCTCTGTGGGAGGAGAGTGTCTCTGTGGGAGGAGAGTGTCTCTGTGGGAGGAGCGTGTCTCTGTGGAAGGAGAGTGTCTCTGTGGGAGGAGCATGTCTCTGTGGGAGGAGCATGTCTCTGTGGGAGGAGCATGTCTCTGTGGGAGGAGAATGTCTCTGTGGGAGGACCATGTCTCTGTGCAAGGAGCGTGTCTCTGTGGGAGGAGCATGTCTCTGTGGGAGGAGCATGTCTCTGTGGGACTGTGGGAGGGGCGTGTCTCTGTGGGAGGAGCATTTCTCTGTGGGAGGAGAGTGTCTCTGTGGGAGGAGCGTGTCTCTGTGGGAGGAGCGTGTCTCTGTGGGAAGAGCATGTCTCTGTGGGAGGAGAATGTCTCTGTGGGAGGACCATGTCTCTGTGCAAGGAGCGTGTCTCTGTGGGAGGAGCATTTCTCTTTGGGAGGAAAATGTCTCTGTGGGAGGAGCATGTCTCTGTGGGAGGAGCGTGTCTCTGTGGGAGTAGCATGTCTCTGTGGGAGGAGCATGTCTCTGTGGAAGAAGCATTTCTCTTTGGGAGGAAAATGTCTCTGTGGGAGGAGCATGTCTCTGTGGGAGGAGCGTGTCTCTGTGGAAGAAGCATTTCTCTGTGGGAGGAAAATGTCTCTGTGGGAGGAGCATGTCTCTGTGGAAGGAGCGTGTCTCTGTGGGAGGAGCATGTCTCTGTGGGAGAAGCATGTCTCTGTGGGAGGAGCATGTCTCTGTGGGAGGAGCATGTCTCTGTGGGAGGAGCATGTCTCTGTGGGAGGAACATGTCTCTGTGGGAGGAGCATGTCTCTGTGGGAGGAGCATGTCTCTGTGGGAGGAACATGTCTCTGTGGGAGGAGCATGCCTCTGTGGGAGGAGCATGTCTCTGTGGGAGGAACATGTCTCTGTGGGAGGAGCATGTCTCTGTGGGAGGAGCATGTCTCTGTGGGAGGAACATGTCTCTGTGGGAGGAGCATGTCTCTGTGGGAGGAGCATGTCTCTGTGGGAGGAACATGTCTCTGTGGGAGGAGCATGTCTCTGTGGGAGGAGCATGTCTCTGTGGGAGGAGCATGTTCCAGAGAAATCTATGGACTTTAGATGATTCAATGAAATAGTCAAACACCTTTAAAGAGCAGATTAGATCGTGTTATTGTTTCAGGTGAAAGTTTATGTATTAATAGAGCAAATTGACCAAAAAAACATCAAACTCTGCTGTCGTGTGTCGTTTTAACAAAAGAGACAAAAGAAAAAACGTGGAAGAATCCGAGTGGCGACAATTGTGCTTAGATTCCCTGAAAACGTCAACACAAAACATAGATTATGATGAATGTGAAGTTCTGTCCACCTCCTGGTCTTTGCACCCGTTTGTTTCTCTGTTTTAAACGTCCAAACTGCGACTCACACTCCAGATTTTGAACAGAATCGTCTGTGATTTCCTCAGAACGTTTGTCGGAGGAAACAAAGAGCTGTTCGCTTTCTGAAGTGATGAGATTCACACGCTTATTTTAGCCACACTCTGGTTGTGTAAGAGCAGAAGTATGAAACCATCCAACGACAAAGAAGATTCTGGGTGAAAGTGACCGGGACATAAACTGAGGCTGGATTATGACTTTATTTTAAATCATCGATAATTTGTCAAACGTTTTGTCTGTTTGTTTCAGAAACGATCACACTGAAAACATATTACACGTCTCATAAAGGTCTTTTATCTCTGATGCTGTTTATTTACACATGAACAAAAATCATGTTTGTGCTCGAATCAGTCGGACGTGTGGTTTACTAAGTTTACAGTATAAAAGTATTTGTGTTTTTCTAATGAACACGTCGTTTTGTCAGTTTGTCCCTTTGGTAAATGATGATCACAGTTTTAAGTCAGTCGAGTTGCAGTTTGTGAAGAAAATTTGTCAAAGAAAAGTAAAAAAATACAGAATCCCGTTGTGATGTCATCAAAAAGTGCCGTTCCATCAAAAATGCAGAGAAACTTTTGAAACTTACACCTTTTTATGACCGTTTAAACAATCATTTAACAAAATAAATGTTGTATGGCATTATTGTCAAATCATAAATATTGTATAATTCAAATATTCTCTGGCCCTTGTTTACAGTCTGGTTGCTAAGTGACAGGAATGACCTCTATGTCATATCTGCTGGACATGTCAAACCAGGAAGTGACATTATAAACTCTAAAATCTAATCCCATTCCCTTTGTTTTACTGAAACGTGTCACATGACTTTAAGGTTCAATCACCCCACAGTTCACAGCAGTGTTCTGCAGCCACAGGGCGGGGTCAGCCCTGGTCATTCTGATGCTAATCAGGTACTCACCAGTGATGAGGGAGTTACAGTCAGATGACAATAGGATTTCTATGGCCTATTACAGGGTTGTTAGGGTAACAAAGAAGATTGGCCTCAGCGGAAACTTAAAACAGTACAAAGCCCCACCCCCTCCCCTAACTGTTGATGATTCTGAAGAACAGTAAAGAAGCTGTGGTTCTTCTGTGATTCTTTTGTGAAGAAATGTGTGATTAAAACTGCTGAATGTCGTCAATATGAAAGTGCAATAATCTGCTCTATGGGTCAGCAAAGGGTCAGCGATGTTGATGCGCACTGTTGAATCCATGTACTAAAGATACATATTCAGAATCATATTTAGAGTAACTGTGTTCTGGGTCAGACAAAGTTACAGTCAGTGAGACTTCTGATGCTAAAACACTATGCTAAACACAAATGACTGATCTCATAGGACTACGCTGTGGCCATCACCATAGCAACGGGTAAACAACTGCTGCAAGAGCAACCGTCAACGGGCAAGCAACTGTTAAGTGTCCACCGCACGACTTCCACTACACGGAACATCTTCAGCCGAAACGAGACAAAGACTAAAGTTAGAGTCGTACTTCCGAAAACGAGCTGTGATTGACCGGTCGAACCCACGGTCAAACCAACGGTCAAACCCACGATCAGACCCGCGGTCAAATCCACGGTCATACCAACAGCCAAATTCCCTTTGTTTTACTGAAACATCTCTAAACGTGCAGTGAGAGGAGGGAGCAAAAACCCCTCTGGTCCAGAACTGGTCCAGAACTGGTCCAGAACTGGTCCAGAAAAAGACCCAGAGCTGGTCCAGAACTGTAGATGAATTTACTGGTGAACATTATTTCTCTTATTATACGCGCCCTTGTCTCACAGTTACTTCATCATTCAAACCTCTTAGCTTCTGGTTCTTGGTCGTGTTTCTTCTTCGCCGCTGATGGATTTACAACACTTTTTATTCAGTAGAAAATATTCCTTCTCTGACTTTGTAAAACAGTAAATATATTATTCAAAACCGTCAAACAGAGAATGTATAATCTGAGGTGATGAACGTTTACAGCCAAATAAAGGACAAAATATGCACAAGATTATGTTTTTTAATTGATGTTTTTGTCTCTTTCAGGATCTTCCGCTGTGATCGAGGAGAAATGAGCCTCAAATGTGAGTCCTGACTTTATATAAGGCCAGAGTGCATCATTGTGTCACCAGCAGGGGGCGCACGGGGTGGAGACTGTCCTGAAACCAACAGGTCAAATGAAATTATGAAAATATAAATCCAAGGAAAATGGGTGAAATTTGCAATTCATTTTTCTAGAGCGTAACATTTGATTTCAGGACGTGTTTGTAGAGTTTAAAGTGCTCAGAATCACACACGGAGGTAAAAGCTTCAGCTGAAACGTCTTCACGCAGAAGAGGATTTCAATTTAAACGTTGAAACTTCTCAATATTAGTTTGGTTTTGGCTCCTTAAACGTGTCATATTCATCTCATAAATATCTCCTGATGATCTAATGTGTTTCTTTTTGTCTCTGTTTTCATTCTGCTGCATAAAGTTGTTGCTCTGCTGCTGCTTTGATCTAACAACAGGGGGAGATAAAGGACACTTCAACACAACAATTACTTTGTCAACACTTGAAACCTGTTATTTCAAAACAAAGGTCACATGTTTCGTCCCGTGTGGTCTCCTCCGGGCGCCGGGCTCCATCACCAACCCAAAAACATGGCCCAGGTACAGTCCAGACCAAGACCAGCTCCGGATCTGGATCTGGATCTGGACCTGGACGTGGATCTGGTCCCTGTGGTCAGGTCCCTGTGGTCAGATGCAGAGGAAAATAAAGGAGGGTCTAATAACTGTGAGCGTAGCTGCAGTTCTTGTTTATCTTTTATAACACGTTTTGCCTGATGTTCTTTTTTCACGTCACAAACTAAATATTGAAGCAGAGTTGGAGACTTTTATATTCTTTATTCGATTCTTGCAGCTTTTTCACACACAGAACGATCAGACTGAACTCACTGTTTCACTGTCAGATTGTAGATGTTTGACCTGGTTCATGGTTCATGTCTCAAAACCTGGTAAAAGTTCAACATCATCTCTGAGATAAGATAAGATAATTCTTTATTGTCCACACATGGGAGAATAAATGAACCAAAGAAAGTGCTGCTGTTCTTCAACTCCAAAGACTTTAAGACAGAAGATGAATATGACACGTTTGAGGAGAAAAGACAAAATAATAATGAGGAGAACAAACATTTATGGGTCTTTAACCGGTGTCCTCCATGTTGCTGTGAGTTTGTCTTCTGGACTTCCGTCCGAAAGTCATTTTCAATCTAAGGAGCTGTGTCATCTTGGATCTTTCTTTCAAAAACAGTAAATGTCTCTTCGAGTCTGTGGCTGAAGAGTTACAGTGATGCTTCGTCTCCGCTGTGAAGGGGAGGAGGTATTGCCATGGCGACAGATGTGGAAACAGCAGGACTTGGACCGGTCCGAGGCGGGTCTATATCAGGCCGAGACCCCGCTGAGACCTGTCCTTTAGGAGGGACGAGGAAAGACGAGCAGAGTCAAAAGACCAGGAGTGTGAGTGTCCTCCAGGGGGCACTGTGCTCAGACACATGTGAGCGTCCTCCAGGGGGCGCTGTCCTCAGACACATGTGAGCGTCCTCCAGGGGGCACTGTGCTCAGACACATGTGAGCGTCCTCCAGGGGGCGCTGTCCTCAGACACATGTGAGCGTCCTCCAGGGGGCGCTGTCCTCAGACACACGTGAGCGTCCACATGTGAGCGTCCTCCAGGGGGCGCTGTCCTCAGACATATGTGAGCGTCCTCCAGGGGGCGCTGTCCTCAGACACATGTGAGCGTCCTCCAGGGGGCGCTGTCCTCAGACACACGTGAGCGTCCTCCAGGGGGCGCTGTGCTCAGACACATGTGAGTGTCCTCCAGGGGGCGCTGTGCTCGACACATGTGAGCGTCCTCCAGGGGGCGCTGTCCTCAGACACATGTGAGCGTCCTCCAGGGGGCGCTGTCCTCAGACACATGTGAGCGTCCTCCAGGGGGCGCTGTGCTCAGACATATGTGAGCGTCCTCCAGGGGGCGCTGTCCTCAGACACATGTGAGTGTCCACATGTGAGCGTCCTCCAGGGGGCGCTGTCCTCAGACACACGTGAGCGTCCTCCAGGGGGCGCTGTCCTCAGACACATGTGAGCGTCCTCCAGGGGGCGCTGTCCTCAGACACATGTGAGCGTCCTCCAGGGGGCGCTGTGCTCAGACACATGAGAGCGTCCTCCAGGGGGCGCTGTCCTCAGACACATGTGAGCGTCCTCCAGGGGGCGCTGTCCTCAGACACATGTGAGCGTCCTCCAGGGGGCGCTGTCCTCAGACACATGTGAGCGTCCTCCAGGGGGCGCTGTGCTCAGACACACGTGAGCGTCCTCCAGGGGGCGCTGTCCTCAGACACACGTGAGCGTCCTCCAGGGGGCGCTGTGCTCAGACACATGTGAGCGTCCTCCAGGGGGCGCTGTCCTCAGACACACGTGAGCGTCCTCCAGGGGGCGCTGTCCTCAGACACACGTGAGCGTCCTCCAGGGGGCGCTGTCCTCAGACACATGTGAGCGTCCTCCAGGTGGCGCTGTCCTCAGACACATGTGAGCGTCCTCCAGGGGGCGCTGTGCTCAGACACATGTGAGCGTCCTCCAGGGGGCGCTGTCCTCAGACACATGTGAGCGTCCTCCAGGGGGCGCTGTCCTCAGACATATGTGAGCGTCCTCCAGGGGGCGCTGTGCTCGACACATGTGAGCGTCCTCCAGGGGGCGCTGTCCTCAGACACATGTGAGCGTCCTCCAGGGGGCGCTGTCCTCAGACATATGTGAGCGTCCTCCAGGGGGCGCTGTCCTCAGACACATGTGAGCGTCCTCCAGGGGGCGCTGTACACAGACACATGTGAGCGTCCTCCAGGGGGCGCTGTCCTCACACACATGTGAGCGTCCTCCAGGGGGCGCTGTGCTCGACACATGTGAGCGTCCTCCAGGGGGCGCTGTCCTCAGACACATGTGAGCGTCCTCCAGGGGGCGCTGTGCTCAGACACATGTGAGCGTCCTCCAGGGGGCGCTGTCCTCAGACACATGTGAGCGTCCTCCAGGGGGCGCTGTCCTCAGACACATGTGAACGTCCTCCAGGGGGCGCTGTGCTCAGACACATGTGAGCGTCCTCCAGGGGGCGCTGTCCTCAGACACTTGTGAGCGTCCTCCAGGGGGCGCTGTCCTCAGACACTTGTGAGCGTCCACCAGGGGGCGCTGTCCTCAGACACACGAGAGCGTCCTCCAGGGGGCGCTGTGCTCAGACACATGTGAGCGTCCTCCAGGGGGCGCTGTCCTCAGACACATGTGAGCGTCCTCCAGGGGGCGCTGTCCTCAGACACATGTGAGCGTCCTCCAGGGGGCGCTGTGCTCAGACATATGTGAGCGTCCTCCAGGGGGCGCTGTCCTCAGACACATGTGAGCGTCCACATGTGAGCGTCCTCCAGGGGGCGCTGTCCTCAGACACACGTGAGCGTCCTCCAGGGGGCGCTGTCCTCAGACACATGTGAGCGTCCTCCAGGGGGCGCTGTCCTCAGACACATGTGAGCGTCCTCCAGGGGGCGCTGTGCTCAGACACATGAGAGCGTCCTCCAGGGGGCGCTGTCCTCAGACACATGTGAGCGTCCTCCAGGGGGCGCTGTCCTCAGACACATGTGAGCGTCCTCCAGGGGGCGCTGTCCTCAGACACATGTGAGCGTCCTCCAGGGGGCGCTGTGCTCAGACACATGTGAGCGTCCTCCAGGGGGCGCTGTGCTCAGACACATGAGAGCGTCCTCCAGGGGCGCTGTCCTCAGACACATGTGAGCGTCCTCCAGGGGGCGCTTTGCTCGACACATGTGAGCGTCCTCCAGGGGGCGCTGTCCTCAGACACATGTGAGCGTCCTCCAGGGGGCGCTGTGCTCAGACACATGTGAGCGTCCTTCAGGGGGCGCTGTCCTCAGACACATGTGAGCGTCCTCCAGGGGGCGCTGTCCTCAGACACATGTGAACGTCCTCCAGGGGGCGCTGTGCTCAGACACATGTGAGCGTCCTCCAGGGGGCGCTGTCCTCAGACACTTGTGAGCGTCCTCCAGGGGGCGCTGTCCTCAGACACTTGTGAGCGTCCACCAGGGGGCGCTGTCCTCAGACACACGAGAGCGTCCTCCAGGGGGCGCTGTGCTCAGACACATGTGAGCGTCCTCCAGGGGGCGCTGTCCTCAGACACATGTGAGCGTCCTCCAGGGGGCGCTGTACTCGACACATGTGAGCGTCCTCCAGGGGGCGCTGTCCTCAGACACATGTGAGCGTCCTCCAGGGGGCGCTGTGCTCAGACATATGTGAGCGTCCTCCAGGGGGCGCTGTCCTCAGACACATGTGAGCGTCCACATGTGAGCGTCCTCCAGGGGGCGCTGTCCTCAGACACACGTGAGCGTCCTCCAGGGGGCGCTGTCCTCAGACACATGTGAGCGTCCTCCAGGTGGCGCTGTCCTCAGACACATGTGAGCGTCCTCCAGGGGGCGCTGTGCTCAGACACATGTGAGCGTCCTCCAGGGGGCGCTGTCCTCAGACACATGTGAGTGTCCTCCAGGGGGCGCTGCGCTCGACACATGTGAGCGTCCTCCAGGGGGCGCTGTCCTCAGACATATGTGAGCGTCCTCCAGGGGGCGCTGTGCTCGACACATGTGAGCGTCCTCCAGGGGGCGCTGTCCTCAGACACATGTGAGCGTCCTCCAGGGGGCGCTGTCCTCAGACATATGTGAGCGTCCTCCAGGGGGCGCTGTCCTCAGACACATGTGAGCGTCCTCCAGGGGGCGCTGTACTCAGACACATGTGAGCGTCCTCCAGGGGGCGCTGTCCTCACACACATGTGAGCGTCCTCCAGGGGGCGCTGTGCTCGACACATGTGAGCGTCCTCCAGGGGGCGCTGTCCTCAGACACATGTGAGCGTCCTCCAGGGGGCGCTGTGCTCAGACACATGTGAGCGTCCTCCAGGGGGCGCTGTCCTCAGACACATGTGAGCGTCCTCCAGGGGGCGCTGTCCTCAGACACATGTGAACGTCCTCCAGGGGGCGCTGTGCTCAGACACATGTGAGCGTCCTCCAGGGGGCGCTGTCCTCAGACACTTGTGAGCGTCCTCCAGGGGGCGCTGTCCTCAGACACTTGTGAGCGTCCACCAGGGGGCGCTGTCCTCAGACACACGAGAGCGTCCTCCAGGGGGCGCTGTGCTCAGACACATGTGAGCGTCCTCCAGGGGGCGCTGTCCTCAGACACATGTGAGCGTCCTCCAGGGGGCGCTGTCCTCAGACACATGTGAGCGTCCTCCAGGGGGCGCTGTGCTCAGACACATGAGAGCGTCCTCCAGGGGGCGCTGTCCTCAGACACATGTGAGCGTCCTCCAGGGGGCGCTGTCCTCAGACACATGTGAGCGTCCTCCAGGGGGCGCTGTCCTCAGACACATGTGAGCGTCCACATGTGAGCGTCCTCCAGGGGCCTCTGTCCTCAGACACATGAGAGCGTCCTCCAGGGGGCGCTGTGCTCAGACACATGTGAGCGTCCTCCAGGGGGCGCTGTGCTCAGACACATGAGCGCGTCCTCCAGGGGCGCTGTCCTCAGACACATGTGAGCGTCCTCCAGGGGGCGCTGTGCTCAGACACATGTGAGCGTCCTCCAGGGGGCGCTGTGCTAAGACACACGTGAGCGTCCTCCAGGGGGCGCTGTCCTCAGACACATGTGAGCGTCCTCCAGGGGGCGCTGTCCTCAGACACATGTGAGCGTCCTCCAGGGGGCGCTGTGCTCAGACACATGTGAGCGTCCTCCAGGGGGCGCTGTCCTCAGACACATGTGAGCGTCCTCCAGGGGGCGCTGTCCTCAGACACTTGTGAGCGTCCTCCAGGGGGCGCTGTCCTCAGACACACGTGAGCGTCCTCCAGGGGGCGCTGTCCTCAGACACACGTGAGCGTCCTCCAGGGGGCGCTGTCCTCAGACACACGTGAGCGTCCTCCAGGGGGCGCTGTCCTCAGACACATGTGAGCGTCCTGCAGTGTTTGATCTGATACAGATTTAAAAGGATAATTTTGAGGCCAGAGAACAGTGTGTTTCAGTTCCTTGGAACAGAAAAGAAAATTAACTGAATGTTCTAAATTGAAGGTTTGTGTTGTGAGTGAAGCCTGAACTCCAGAGGAGATCGGTCCAAGCTGCGAGCTGCGGCGCTCGCCTCATGTCTGCGGCGCTCTGTGGGTCAATGTCAGATCGGAACATGCCACTTTACAACAGCCAATCAGAGTCAGGATCAACCCAGATCAAAGAAGTTTTGTTGATTTGACAGCGAGTTTTTATGAATTAGTCTCCTGTTTCACTCCAGTGTCACTCCTGTTTCACTCCTCTTTTCTCTCCTGTTTCACTCCAGTGTCACTCCTGTTTCACTCCTCTTTTCACTCCTGTTTCACTCCAGTGTCACTCCTGTTTCACTCCTCTTTTCACTCCTGTTTCACTCCAGTGTCACTCCTGTTTCACTCCTCTTTTCACTCCTCTTTTCTCTCCTGTTCTTCCTCGTGATCTCGCTCTTTCGTGGCGGATCTAACGCTGGTGAAATCGGTTGTAGCACTTTCACTTGGAGCTGAGAATTCTTCCACTCGACGTTTCCTCTTTGTCCTGAAGAAAGTTTCTCTTTTAAATCTCTCACAGATTCAAATGTTTAAATGTTTGAATCACAGATGAGGCTTATTTAGTGACGTTAGAGATGGTTTATTAAATTCATGAAAAGCAAGCGAACTGTTTCTAAAATCATGTCTATTTGGACTTATAATAAACATTATTATCATCATCATTATCATTATTATTATTATTATTATTATTATTATTATTATTATTAGGCCCGAGCGCCACAAGCTGGCGAGAGGCCTATTAATCTCGTAAGGCCGTGCGAAGCACGGCTGCGAAAGTGCACACGTAGTGCGCACGAAATCGAGCGCGAAGCGCTCGCCCACTTCCAAACACTCACTAACGCACTCCTCCACTCATGCACGCCCCGTGCATACTAATTAGTTGTAGGAAAATGGAACATTACCGTTGTAAACGGGCGAAGCCCGTGCAAAAGTTCGCACTAAACGAGCACTTTACATTGGGATGACGACCGCGAAGCGGTCGTCATCCCCATATAAAGCACTCATTTGCGCTAAGTAGCTCACGAATACGTTCCCCATCTCTTGCATGTTCCGTGCATATAAGCATGTAATGCAAAAATTGAACATTATTACTGTATAGAGGGCCAAAAACACAAAGTGGGCGGAGCCCACTCAAAATTATCGAAAGTACCCGTCAGTGACCAGGGACCCACACCATGAGGTAGGAAAGCGCGAGCGCTTTCCGAAAATGTATAGTTTATGATATTTGAAAAATGGGAAACATTGTTTTCGCATCGGAATATTATTCTTTCTTTCTTTCTTTCTTTCTTTCTTCTTCTTCTTCTTCTCGGGACCAACCCCCCTATTTTTCACCCAGTGAACATTGACGAAAAGTCACAAAAATTTGCACACCTCTAAAAATCGTGCCTCTCTACATTCTGGCTATTTCCCTTTTCTAAAATAAAAAAAATTGGCGCGTCAGCGCCACCAAATGTACCAAAAATGCATTGAGAGATGGGAAATGACCCAAAAAAATCTGATCGTAGAATCATGAAATTTGGCGCAGAGGTAGATGGTGACAAGAGAAGTAAAAAATATTATTACGGCAACGCCGTCCCCCGAACCAAATGTCGGCCATATTGCTTCAAAAATGGCTAAACATGACTTCGGAGTTTTTCCAAACGTCGTACTTTTACGAACTCCTCCCAGGGCGTTGGCCCTAAAAAGCTGAAATTTGGTGAAAATGCTACTGAGGAGTGGGACATCAAAAGTTATCCAAATTACATTGATACCTCTCACGGTCTCTATGCGGCGAAGCCGCAAACTGTAGCTAGAATTTCAGAAATCTCCCATATTTAAAATTTCTGCCGTTTGAGCAGATAAAGTCCGAATTGCGTCAAATTAGAATCAGTTGTTAAACTCTTTGCCCTAAACCTACTTGAAGTGAAATAAATTCATTTGGCGCCACAGCGCCCCCTACAGATTTTATATGGAGGTTAAATGTTTAGTTTTGCAAAATTATATGAAATTTGACACACAACTCAATTTTAGCATCCCCATCAAAAAAGTCAATGAGACCCATGTCATAATTGTTATGGCGTTGCCGTAACGATGACCGAAACCTCCCATGTTATTCCAATGGGGCCAGAACATGTTTACACTTTAGACTTTCACAAACTCCTCCCAGGGCGTCAGCCCTATTAACCTGAAATTTGGTGAGACTCATCTTCAGGACCATCAAAAGTTATCCACATTTTCATTCAAAGAGTCACGGTGTCTGTGCGGCAAAGCCGCACATTTTGCCAAGAATTCAAAATAAAATTGCTTTTTGATGGTAAAACAAAGGGGAGAACATGTGACAGCGTCACAGATTCAGCAGTAGGTGTGATAAAAGGACAATTGGGGCGCGTTAGCGCCCCCTCCTCTTGCGGCGTGGCGGCGGTGTGGCAGCGGCGTGGCGAGGGCCGATCATTGCCGCTTGCGGCTATATTTATTATTATTATTATTATTATCAGGACTCACAGCTATGGGTTTTAACCTGATTTAGACTGCTTTGATCCTCAGTGCAGCAGACGTTAGAGTCATCGCGCCCTCTTCTGGTGACTTCAAGCACAAACCAAAAGAGTAAAGTTGAGTTCACAAGACATAACAAGACTAAACCAGGGCCAAACCAGGGCCAAACCAGGACTAAACCAGGACTAAACCAGGACTAAACCAGGACTAAATCAGGGCCAAACCAGGACCAAACCAGGGCCAAACCAGGGCCAAACCAGGACCAAACCAGGACAAAACCAGGGCTAAACCAGGACCAAACCAGGACTAAATCAGGGCCAAACCGGGACCAAACCAGGGCCAAACCAGGACCAAACCAGGACTAAACCAGGACTAAATCAGGGCCAAACCAGGACCAAACCAGGACTAAACCAGGGCCAAACCTTAGTCTCGTAAAAGCCAGTTCTCCGGTGTGTTTGAAGAATTTCTCTCACTTTTACTTGGGTGCAGCGTCTCGTCCTCCATTTTGTGTCTCCTCCTGCAGTTTCTCCGAGTCGTTTATCTCTGTTTTTATTTTTGAGGAAACGGGACAGAATCCAGGCCAAGGTCGGACTTCACCCTGCTCCTGAATATGCATGAAGGACACACCGACGCCGAGCCGTTTGAGAGGACTGTAGTTTCTCAGCTCTTTATGAAAAACATCTACTCTTTTCATCATATTCATAACAAACTGAACTATCGACCTGAATATGTTGAAAAGCTTCTATATTTTGCTGAACCCGGGTTCACTTCAGAGCGCTTTGGAACGATTCCTTTCATCTCTGGAATCTGGAATCTCCATGTTGTTGTTGTTGTTGTTGTTGTTGTTTTATGGCGGTTGACATCCGAGTGTTGCATTACCGCCAGACTTTATTCCTTAGACTTTGTCGATGTTCTGGGCCCAGAGTGTGTGCATGTGAGGGGCGTGGCTAAAGCTAGCGTGCACAGGAACAGTTTTGCCTCATTTCTTTGACTTCTCTGCATGTGAGGGGCATGGCTAAAGCTAGCATGTGTGAGGGGCGTGGCTAAAGCTAGCGTGCACAGGAACAGTTTTGCCTCATTTCTTTGACTTCTCTGCATGTGAGGGGCGTGGCTAAAGCTAGCGTGTGTGAGGGGCGCGGCTAAAGCTAGCATGCACAGGAACAGTTTTGCCTCATTTCTTTGACTTCTCTGCATGTGAGGGGCGTGGCTAAAGCTAGCGTGCACAGGAACAGTTTTGCCTCATTTCTTTGACTTCTCTGCATGTGAGGGGCGTGGCTAAAGCTAGCGTGCACAGGAACAGTTTTGCCTCATTTCTTTGACTTCTCTGCATGTGAGGGGCATGGCTAAAGCTAGCATGTGTGAGGGGCGTGGCTAAAGCTAGCGTGCACAGGAACAGTTTTGCCTCATTTCTTTGACTTCTCTGCATGTGAGGGGCGTGGCTAAAGCTAGCGTGTGTGAGGGGCGCGGCTAAAGCTAGCATGCACAGGAACAGTTTTGCCTCATTTCTTTGACTTCTCTGCATGTGAGGGGCGTGGCTAAAGCTAGCGTGCACAGGAACAGTTTTGCCTCATTTCTTTGACTTCTCTGCATGTGAGGGGCGTGGCTAAAGCTAGCGTGCACAGGAACAGTTTTGCCTCATTTCTTTGACTTCTCTGCATGTGAGGGGCGTGGCTAAAGCTAGCATGTGTGAGGGGCGCAGCTAAAGCTTGCATGCACAGGGACAGTTTTGCCTCATTTCTTTGACTTCTCTGCATGTGAGGGGCGTGGCTAAAGCTAGCGTGCACAGGAACAGTTTTGCCTCATTTCTTTGACTTCTCTGCATGTGAGGGGCGTGGCTAAAGCTAGCGTGTGTGAGGGGCGCGGCTAAAGCTAGCATGCACAGGAACAGTTTTGCCTCATTTCTTTGACTTCTCTGCATGTGAGGGGCATGGCTAAAGCTAGCGTGTGTGAGGGGCGCGGCTAAAGCTAGCATGCACAGGAACAGTTTTGCCTCATTTCTTTGACTTCTCTGCATGTGAGGGGCGTGGCTAAAGCTAGCATGCACAGGAACAGTTTTGCCTCATTTCTTTGACTTCTCTGCATGTGAGGGGCGTGGCTAAAGCTAGCATACACAGGAACAGTTTTGCCTCATTTCTTTGACTTCTCTGCATGTGAGGGGCGTGGCTAAAGTGAGCGTGCACAGGAACAGCTTTGCCTCATTTCTTTGACTTCTCTGCGTGTGAGGGGCGTGGCTAAAGCTAGCGTGCACAGGAACAGTTTTGCCTCATTTCTTTGACTTCTCTGCGTGTGAGGGGCGTGGCTAAAGCGAGCGTGCACAGGAACAGTTTTGCCTCATTTCTTTGACTTCTCTGCGTGTGAGGGGCGTGGCTAAAGCGAGCGTGCACAGGAACAGTTTTGCCTCATTTCTTTGACTTCTCTCAAAGCCTCTACGCCGCGTTTGAACCTCTCTTTATGTCATGCTTTGGCTTTGGATCATGTCAGACGCATTATGACCTGGAAATATCAGATTGTGGCTCTTGACAAAGCGAGTGCCGTGCGGCCATAAACAGGAAGTGGCTGATGCTAATGCGCTTTGCTAGCTTTGTGTTGCTAAGGCTCGACATATAAGTTAGCATCAGTGGAAACACGGCGCGTTAGCACGAGATCAAGTCAGAGTTTTGAGACAGGAAGGAGACAGGGGGACGGGAGGGCATCTGACTCTGGGGGACGGGAGGGCATCTGACACAGGACACAGGGGGACGGGAGGGCATCTGACGCACTTCCTTACACTCGTCTGATTACTTTCACAGTTTCTCAGCTGTCGATTGCTTTCATTTTCACTTCGGGCGGAGCTCACACGTCTTTCACACCTTCCCCCGGCCTCACCCCTTTTCTACCCCCTTTTCTCCCTCGTTGTTTTGCCGGAGAAAAGAGTGTGAAGCAATAGAAACGACAGACGCTGTGTTCAGTTGTTGTCTTCATACCTTAAAATAGTTGTAGTAATTGTTGTATTTTTTGTTTTCAACCTATTCATTTGATGAAGTTTGTTTGTAGAGCACAGTTTGGACACAAAGTACTTCAACAGGATTTACATAAGTACTTCAATAAGCTTTACAGAACAGGAAAAATACTGCTACTTAAAAAGGTGGAAATACCAGAGAATGATTCTGAACTAATGTCTGTCATCTCTTCCATGAATCACTTTGTCTGTGGTAAACTTTAGGCAGTACTCGCATTTACTAAAACTGTACTTTTACTTAAGTCGTTCTCCAAGACTCATAAAGGTAGAAAAAGGATGGATCCATTTTATTTATGATTGTGTTTGTTTTGACCTTCATTTTCCGTCCGGGCCTTTACAGTCCAGAGCTGACAGATTTATGAGGATTATTTTACATTTAGAGTAAACAGTCCAAAGTGTGAGTCAGCAGCGTCTGTTCTGCAGAGCAGCGCCCTCTGCTGGTCCCACTGTCAACTACACATGCTTTTTATACAGTTTGGTCCTGGTTTAGACCTGGTTTGGACCTGGTTTAGTCCATGTTTAGTCCTGGTTTGGACCTTGTCTAGTCCTGGTTTAGACCTGGTTTAGACATGGTTTTGTTCTGGGTTAGTCCTGGTTTAGACCTGGTATAGTCCTGGTTTTGTTCTAGTTTAGTCCTGGTTTAGACCTGGTTTAGTCCTGGTTTGGACCTGGTTTAGTGTTTATCTCAGCTTGTCTGTTACAGAAGATCAGGTCATGATTTCTGTGGAGCAACAGATGGAGGCTCAGCTGTAACACCAGACGCTCAGACCTGGTTCAGACCTGGTTTGTCCTGGTTTAGTCCTGGTTCAGACCTGGTTCAGACCTGGTTTAGTCCTGGTTCAGACCTGCTTTAGACATTGTTTAGTCCTGGTTTAGTCCAGGTTTAGACCTGGTTTAGACCTGGTTTAGACCTGGTTTAGTCCTGGTTTAGATCTGGTTTAGTCCTGGTTTAGACCTGGTTTACACCTGGTTTAGTTCTGATTTAGACCTGGTTTAGACCTGGTTTAGACCTGGTTTAGTCCTGGTTTAGTCCTGGTTTAGACCTGGTTTAGACCTGGTTCAGACCTGGTTCAGACCTGGTTCAGACCTGGTTCAGACCTGGTTCAGACCTGGTTTAGTCCTGATTTGCACCTGATTCAGACCTTCTTTAGACCTGGTTTAGTTCTGGTTTAGACCTAGTTTAGATCTGGTTTAGACCTGGTTTAGACCTGGTTTAGTCCTGGTTTGGACCTGGTTTAGTCCTGGTTTAGACCTGGTTCCTGGAGCCGTCGGTGATTTAGTTTTTTGGACTCTTCAGTCGTCTCCCTCGCTGTTGGACTGAAGGTCGTTTGGCTCAGACTCGCTCCAGCTCCTGCTGCTTTTACTACTACAATCTGTGCCCCGAGTTTACAGTCCAGAGAGGGGGAGGCGGGGGGAGAGGGGGAGACGAGGGGGGAGAGGGGGAGACGAGGGGGGACGAGGTGGGGAGGGGGAGGCGGGGGAGACGAGGGGGGGAGGAGGGGGGAGACAAGGAAGACGGGTCAATAATAATCGTAATCATAATAGAACAAAAAAACGATACAGAAAGAAAGAATGACTTTACCTTCATCTGGGAGAGAGTGATGCATTCTGGGACATTTTAAATTCTACCTTAAAATTTTTTATCAGAGTTTGATCCGTCTGTAATGATACTGTATTATATTTACTGTGCAATATGTTCACTGTGCAATATGTTCACTGTGCAATGTGTTCACTGTGCAATATGTTCACTGTGCAATATGTTCACTGTGCAATGTGTTCACTGTGTAATATGTTCACTGTGCAATATGTTCACTGTGCAATATGTTCACTGTGCAATATGTTCACTGTGCAATATGTTCACTGTGCAATATGTTCACTGTGCAATATGTTCACTGTGCAATGTGTTCACTGTGTAATATGTTCACTGTGCAATGTGTTCACTGTGCAATATGTTCATTGTGCAATGTCCCTTTCAAATAAATAAAAATGAATAAATGAAAGAGAGAAAAAAAAGTTTTGAAAAAAGCGAGGGCGAAAAACAATCTGAATAATTATTACTATTATTATATTATTGTTATAACAATATTCATCCTCGTCTCATCCTTCGCTTAAACCGAACTTCCCGTCTCTGTTGCAGGACACTCGCCGCTCGTCTCGCAGCGCTCCTCTGAAAACGGGGCCGCCCTCGCCGCCATGAAGGGGCTCGGGGTCAACCGCAACCGGCACGTGACCGACTCCTGCGACCCGGCTTCGTCTTTGCACCACCGGGAGGCGCTCTACCCGCCCAAGAGCAGCATGGGCAGCAGCACGCTCCCCCGCAGCCCGTACCTCCTCGCCCCCGCCGCCGTGGACCGCTACGGCACCATGGACCCTCGCCTTTACCCCAGCAACCCCGCCTCGCTGACCCCAGACTGCGTCCTCAACAACCAGATCCCCAACAGCAGCACCTTCCCCGGGATGCACTACAACACCTACGACCCCCACGACTTCTCGCCCCCGGAAAGCCTCGGGGGGATGGGGACGCTGGGGACTTCCCTGTCGTTGGGAATGCAGCCGGGAATGGGCATGTCGAGTTTACGGACTCCGATGATCACGAGCGGATCCGCCACGATCTCGCACCACGGCGGCAAAGGTCAGATCCCGCAGAGTCTGCTGGAGTTCGACAAGATGCTGCCGGGCGGCCGGGACGGGTTCAGCACGCTGCAGTTCCACCGGACGACGGCGGCGATCGCCAGCTCCAAGCAGCGCACGGACAGCCCGGGGAGGATCCGCTACATGCTCAACTCCGTGCAGAAGCTCTTCGCCAAGTCGCAGTCGCTGGAGGGGCAGCAGATGAAGGGGAACGTCAACGGCCGGTCGTCGGCCAGCGGCGGCGGGTCGTCGAGCGCGGAGGACGGCGGGAAACAGAACCGGCGGGCGAAGAGCAAAGACCGGGCGACGAAGGAACCCAAGCGTAGGCCCAGGTCGAACATGTCCGGTTACTGGAGCTCCGACGACCTGGACAGCAGCGACGTGAGCAGTTACCACCACACCATGGGCCGGCTGGGCGCGCACGAGGGGCTCCAGAGGTAAGAAACCTGCTTGGCATCCGCTTCAGCGCAAGGAGAACATAGTCACGAGGACTTTATTGCCAGTTTGTATTTACTGCTCTAGGTTTGCCGATTTTTGACTTTCAGCTAAACTACGAGTCTCATCTTCTCATCGTTTTGAACATCGTCGTCTCAAAGCTCTTGCTAGGTGCGCCAGTTCTGTTAGCACGCACGTTTTAGCTGTGCAAGTGTGTGTTCTCTTCGCTGTAGTACGACAACTCTAATGCCTTTAAACTCTAATGCCGTTAAACTCTAATGCCGTTAAACTCTAATGCCGTTAAACAAGTCCTCATGAAGAACATCACAGTCACAAACTAGCATCAACCACACTCACCTTTTAGTTGTCATTGGGCCATGAACGCTTGGATTGATCACAGGCTCTTGAAAATGTCTCGTTTAAATCTGTTTTCTATTTCGTCGAGTTCTCGGACCCTCTGAACGGCGGGTTGTGCTTGCTAACGTGTGCGTGGTGTTTGCTAACGTGTGCGTGGCGTTAGTGTCATGGCCGTGTGTCCTTCTCGTCCCGTCACAGCCCTCAGCAGAGATACATCCACAGCGGCTACAACACCATCAGCTCGTCCAAAAGCAGCGGAGACATGAAGTTCTCCGTCCCGGGCCGAGGGGAGCCGGGGCTGGGCCTGGGGTCTCTGGGTGTCGCCGATCAGGACTACGTCAAAGGAGGCTCCTGGTCGGCGCTGACCATGGGACAGCCGCCGCGTCAGCAGCTCCTCCAGCAGGGGGCGCACACTCTGGACCGGTCCATGTTCAAGTCCAAGTCCTGCCAACAAGAGCTCAGCACCAACTACCTGCAGGTCGGGAGGAGGGTGAGTGCGTCCAAAACCTGCACACGGGGCGCCCAAGTGTCCCAGTGTCCCCTGTCCTTAGACAAATGTCCCAGCCTCCTGTGTCCTTAGACAAATGTCCCAGAGTCCTTAGTCAAATGTCCCAGCATCCCCAGCGTCCCATGTCCTTAGACACATGTCCCAGCGTCCCGTGTCCTTCGACCCTCCTTCTCGGCTAGAAAAAAACGACAAAACCCCTTCAGATATCCAGAAAAATGTGATCATCAAAAAGAGCAGCTGTCGTATTTGGAAGACAAAGTGCAAAGTGCAATTAATTAAAAAAAAAACCTCTTTAATCATTAACAGCCTATAGCGGTGATTAGCCAATCAGGAACCTGCATAAACAGTCCGTATAACGAACGTAACCAGGAAAAACAAACTCTTTTACATAGAAAACAGAGAGAACCATGCTTTGCCGGTGGTGCAGTGGTTTAAGGCGTTGCACATGTGGTTGTTCCCGTGGGTTTGATTCCGACCATTTGGCCATTTGCTGAATGTCTATCTCTCCTCATTTCACATTGCAACTGTCCAGCCAAATAAAGCCTTTGGGCCAGAAAAATCTCTCAAAAGATAAATAATAATGTATGAGAAGAATGAGAGTGGAGCTTAAGGGCATAAAGTCCGGGGTTAGGGTTAGGGGTTCCTACAACCCTGAACGTGCACCATCGCCCTGCAGCTGTTAGGGTTAGGGGTTCCTACAACCCTGAACGTGCACCATCGCCCTGCAGCTGTTAGGGTTAGGGGTTCCTACAACCCTGAACGTGCACCATCGCCCTGCAGCTGTTAGGGTTAGGGGTTCCTACAACCCTGAACGTGCACCATCGCCCTGCAGCTGTTAGGGTTAGGATTAGGGGTTCCTACAACGCTGAACGTGCACCATCACCCTGCAGCTGTTAGGGTTAGGGGTTCCTACAACTCTGAACGTGCACCATCACCCTGCAGCTGTTAGGGTTAGGGTTAGGGGTTCCTACAACCCTGAACGTGCACCATCGCCCTGCAGCTGTGGTCCTCCTGGTCCTGGCTCAGATCTGGGCCCTTCACAGACCGTTCATTTCATCTTTCTCTCGCTGCAGCACGACTGGAGCAGCAGCCTGGGCCGGGGCCAGGCCATGGGCGGGGCCATGGGCAGGGCCATGGAGATCCCCTGTCGGCGCATGAGGAGCGGCAGCTACGTGAAGGCCATGGGCGACACGGCCGACAGCGACGACTCAGACTTCAGCCCCAAACCTTCGCCCAAGTGCTCCGCCCGGAGGCAGAGTTACCTGAGAGCCACACAGCAGAGCCTCAGTGACCAGCTGCCCCTGAGGAAGTACGTCACCACTACCTTTACTAAAACTTATACTACTACTATTACTGCTACTACTACTACTACTACTACTACTACTACTACTACTACTACTACTACTACTACTACTACTACTACTACTACTACTATGGCTATTACCGCTACTACTGCTACTACTACTGCTACTACTGCTACCTACAGTACCTAAAGCCTCATTTCAACTGGCTCTTTTCCCAAAACAGTTCTGTTCATCTCGGCCTGTTCTCTGCTGCGTCTCCCAAACCCGAATGACACTTTTTACTCTTGAGGTCGATCTGAGCGAGTCACAAAAAGACGCTTAGTAATTCCAGTGTGTGTGTGTGAGGGGCGTGGCTAAAGCTAGCGTGCACAGGAAGAGTTTTGCCTCATTTCTTTGACTTCTCTCAAAGCCTCTACGCCGCGTTTGAACCTCTCTTTATGTCATGCTTTGGCTTTGGATCATGTCAGACGCTTTATGACCTGGAAATATCAGATTTTGGCTCTTGACAAAGCGAGTGCCGTGCGGCCATAAACAGGAAACGGCTGTTGCTATTGCGCTTTGCTAGCTTTGTGTCGCCAAGGCTCGACGTATAAGTTAGCATCAGTAGAAATACGGCGCTTTTAGTCACGTTTTTGTAACTTTTTGTTGCTTTAAGTTTTTGTCACATTTGGTCACTTGAAGTTGCATTTTGTCACATTTTGTTGCCTTTAGGTGCTCTTTCTGGGGCTTACTTTGTCTCCCTGTTGTGTTTTTGTTGCTTGTAGTCCCGTTTTGACACTTAAAGTTGCGTTTGTGTTTCTCTGCTTTTTGCCTCTTGTTTTGGCCTGAGTCTTGCGTTCTCTCTGGTCCAATCATCTGGCTGTGCTGTGGAGCTCCTCCCCCTGAGCTAAAGTCCACCTGGGGCCCAAGAGCCAGACGCTTTGGGACCTAGAACCTCTCAGGGGCCACTTTGGATCTAAGACACGGACCAGAGACTTCAGAATGAGACACTTTAGGACTGAACTGGACCAAACTGAACCAGTGGAAACATGGATCATGTGGTCTGTCAATCAGGTTTAGAGCATTTAACAACGACGTCGGTGTAATCCCTCATTTGTCCAGGCGTGTTCCATTGTAGAAAAAGCTTCAGTTGTAGTCATCTGGACTCAGTTTGAAAAAATAGACGTTTCGACTCTCATCCAAGAGTCATTGTCAATAAAAGAATTTAGATCGAGAACTCCGATATTAATACTGTTCTGTGGTAAGACCCGCCCATTGGGCGGAGCCTTCCTGAAGTAGCAAGAGTTGTTTGTTTCAACAGAAACTCCTCCCCTTGTATCTACCGAGCTAGCCCATTAAGAATTTTATTTTTTATTTTATTTTACAGCCACTGAAACGGCAATTAGGAACAACAAAATGACTGAATCGGAGGCTGCAGACCTGAGGCTACGTGTCACAGCGACTCTGAAGAGTGCCAAACCACCTCCTTCAAATATCACATCTGAAGAGAGAAAAGCACTTTCAGCACTAGAAAAAGATCATAGCATCAACATCCTCCCAGCAGACAAGAGACGTTGCACTGTGATTCTCAACGCAGCTGATTACGAAGCCAAAGTCCACACCCTCCTCGAGGACACGACCACATACGAGCGCTTGAAAAGAGATCCGACCAGTGGCTACAAGAAGAAAGTGATAGACTGTTTACAAAGGCTGGAAAAAGAGGAAGCGATAGACCGGCCTCTGTATTACAGACTGTATCCTGGTGAAGCCATGCCCTGCATTTATGGCCTTCCAAAAATACACAAAAAGGATGTTCCACTCAGACCCATAGTGTGCAGCACAGATTCCATCACTTACAATGTGGCCAAGCATTTAACAACTATATTGGCTCCGCTTGTGGGGAATTCGGAACATCATGTGGAAAACACGCACAACTTTGTGGATAAAGTGAAACATCTCCAACTGGACCCAGATGACCTCATGGTTTCATATGATGTTGTGTCCCTGTTCACCTGCATCCCGACCCCCGATGCAGTAGCAGCAGTGAGGATCAGACTGCAGGAAGACACCACCCTACAGGAAAGGACCAAACTGACACCTGAACACATATGTAAACTGTTGGACATCTGTCTGAACACCACTTACTTTCAATTCCGGGGACAATTTTACAGACAGATTCATGGCTGTGCCATGGGCTCGCCCGTCCCTCCCATAGTGGCCAACCTGTACATGGAGCACTTTGAGAAGAAGGCACTGTCCTCATTCTCAGGCATAGCCCCAAAACTGTGGTTTCGCTATGTCGATGATACTTTTGTAACAATCAAGAAACAAGAGCTGGAAACCTTCTCTGATCACATCAATGCTGTGGACCCACATATCAGGTTTACAAGAGAAGACGCTAAGGAGAATCGCTTGGCCTTTCTTGATTGTTCCACGATCAGAGGAGAGGACGGGAAACTCCAAATAGAAGTATATAGGAAACCTACACACACGGACCAGTATCTGCTCTTTGGTTCCAACCACCCACTACAGCACAAGCTGGGGGTGATCAGAACCTTACAACACAGAGCTCAAGGTGTGCCCACCAGCTCAGAGGGCAAGAAGAAAGAGGAAAAACATGTCCGAAATGCCCTCTCAGCCTGTGGTTACCCCGCTTGGGCTCTCAACAGAGTGAAGAGAACCAAGAAGCAGGACAAAAGGGAAACTGAACAGAGAAAGAAGGGTGTTTCTATCCCTTATGTGTCTGGCCGGAAAAACTGCAGAGAATTTTTAGACAACACGAAGTCCCTGTTTATTTTAAACCAGGAAACACTTTAAGACAAAAACTGGTTCATCCTAAGGACAAGTTGCCGACTCAAAAACAGAGCAATGTAGTTTATTCGATCCAATGCAGTGAAGAAAGTTGTAAAGAACGGTACATAGGTGAGACTAAACAGCCTCTACACAAGAGGCTTTATCAGCACAGAAGAAATACAAGTTCAGGACCTGAGAGTGCCGTGCATCTCCATCTTGAAGCCTCTAATCACTCGTTTGAAGACGGTGAGGTGAAGGTTTTAAGCAGGGAGAAAAGATGGTTTGAAAGAGGAGTCAAGGAAGCTATTTTTGTTAAAAAAGAAAGACCTTCTTTAAACAGAAATGGAGGGCTAAGATTCAATCTCCCTGGTATCTATAATGGTATACTGAACCCCTGGAAAGGTAGAGGACCAGGACCAGGACATTTAGATGCTAATCAGGTACTCAGGGTGGTTGAACCAGGGTCTCATAAAGACAAAGAGGATTCTAATAGCTCATTAAAATTCTGAATAGGCTAGCTCGGTAGATACAAGGGAAACAAACAACTCCTTCTACTTCAGGAAGGCTCCGCCCAATGGGCGGGTCTTACCACAGAACAGTATTAATATCGGAGTTCTCGATCTAAATTCTTTTATTGACAATGACTCTTGGATGAGAGTCGAAACGTCTATTTTTTCTAACTGAGTCCAGATGACTACAACTGAAGCTTTTTCTACCATTTAACAACAACACAAAGACGTCCAAAGTGCTTCATATTAAGAACATATAAAAACATAACAAGGTCAGCCGAGGTTAAGTGCACAAACCTCAGCTAACACTCTGCCCCCTGGTGGTGACGAGCAGCAGCAGGACGGTGGACTTTGGGTTCCTTCACGGACACGACCTGGATGTTCTGTGGTCGCCGGTCCATCACCAGCACCACAGTGTGGCCCTGCACCAGCTGGGCCGGTCCATGAGCAGGTCAGTGAGGCTCAGAGAGGCAGAGGAGCAGCGGCTCAGAGGGGGCAGTGCTCTGCTCCTCTATCAGTTAGCAGTTAATATAAGTTAGCATTCATCTAGATGAAATAAGATGTGTTAAGGAGTAAGTTCATCCCATGTGTCACTGTCAGACTCATTCAAACACGTAAGTTTGTCATGTGACATTTATCAGGTTTTCACATAAAGGTAAGTGGCTCTGGTGGTCAGGAAATAACTTTATGCATGTTCAGAATATCAGTTTGTAAGTGTACATTTGGAGTTATTCAGAATAAAGTTCCTTTAGTCAAATCTAATGAATACGTCTTGGTTTTTCATCATGTTATTTAGGCTCTGAACTGCACAGTATTTGTGGGAAAACTATAGATATTAGTCATTAGTCCTGATTTAATGCAAACGGTGCAATTAAAGTCAAGTGTGTTTTTACACTATAATATAATGTATGTATTTTTCCCAACAATTCTGGTGGTTTTACATGTCACTGAGTTCATTGCACTAACCAAAGGTGGATGTGAGAAAGTGAGTTAGTGTTCTTAAACCACTGTACATACAAAAGAAGTGGTGGTGTAACCTATCCTGTGAGCTAATGCTAATGCAACAAATCATGTTTAAACTTGACTCAAAAGTCTGATGTTTAGTCACTTCCACCTATGGATACTGTCTCGCGTTGGCAAAGGTTCTTTATTCTGTCAAATGTACTTGTTTTAAACCATGTTCTTGTTTGAGCTTTGGGAACGACAACATTCTGCAGCAGGAAACATCACCATAGAAACATGATCCCAAAGCACGGCAAGGATAAAGACCCTTTTCTAAACCTACAATATTATTAACATCAGGATGAGGCGGAGCTGGTTTGTCATGTGACCCTCACGATCAATACAGAGCCCCAGAAGCTGTGGTCAGACCTTGACCCGTGCTGTGCCATGTGACTTAACGAACCGTCATGAGCTCCGTGTTAAACTTCATTAACATTTGTTGCCCGAGTTTTGAGATGGAAAATTGTTCCAAAATCGGACGGGTGAGAAAAACTGTAACGCAGCAGTAAATCCTCTGACAGCTCTTCCTCCTCTTCTTCTTCTTCCTCCTCCTCCTCTTCCTCCTCTTCTACCTCCTCTTCCTCATTTTCCTCTTCTTCTCATTTTCCTCTTCTTCCTCCTTTTCCTCTTCTTCCTCCTCCTCCTCCTCCTCCTCTTCCACCTCTCCCTCCTCCTCTTCTACCTCCTCTTCCTCCTACTCCTCTTACACCTCTTCATCATATTCCTCCTCTCCCTCCTCTTCTTCTTGCTCCTCTTCCTCTTGCTCCTCTTCCTCCTCTCCTTCCTCCTCCTCCTCTTCCTCCTCCTCCTCCCCTCTCCCTCCTCCTCTTCCTTCTCTCCCTCCTCCTCTACCTCCTCCTCTACCTCCTCTTCCTCCTCTCCTTCCTCCTCCTCCTCTTCCTCCACCTCCTCCTCCTCTCCCCCTCTCCCTCCTCCTCTTCCTCCTCTTCTACCTCTTCCTCTTCTTCCTCCTCCTCTTCCTCCTTTTCCTCTTCTTCCTCCTCTTCCTCCTTTTCCCCTTCTCCCTCCTCCTCCTCTTCCTCTCCCTCTCCCTCCTCTTCCTCCTCCTCTTCTACCTCTTCTTCTCCTCCTCTTCCTCTCCTCCGCAGCTGTCTTCCGTCCCTCCAGGAGCTGTCCTCTCCTCATGCCCTGGACCAGACTCACCCTTTGGGGGGAGACAGGCTGGACTCTCTGGGAGGAACCGTGTCGTCTGGATGGGACGACGAGGATCTGAGAGAAGCTGTGAGCTCATTGGCTCGTCGCAGTCACATGGGACAGGTACAGTAGATGTGGAGGGCCGTCTCAGGGCAGCTGTGGCTACAGAAAGAGCTTGTCCTGATGAATCAATAATGCAGTGTAAAACATTTAAATAAAGATAAAGAAATGCATTTGAAACTGTTTTTATAAAAGTCCATATGACGGATTCTCATGGTGTTTAATTATGTTAGTTTGATGGGGAGATTAATATTTATAACATTAATATTATATCATATATATACTCTTACTTGAAGACAGTTTTGGGATTCTCTCCCACATCAGGCTCCATCAGGGATTATTTATATTCTAGATTAAGACTAATACAGTTTTACCAATTACACTATATTAGTGATGAAAATCCAAAATAGTTTTTTCTTTTTTGACGTTGTGATTCCACAGCATCAGTGTCTGTTATTTACACGTGTTGAGAGTCTGTATCGTTCAGAGAAACATAAAATACATTGAGTGTTTGAAACCGTCTGATCGAGGCTGCAGCTTTGGTTTGTTTTCAGAACAAATCATTAAAACTAAAAAGAAGAATCTGCGTTTGATGGTTTGCATTTGTGAGTCTAATATTGTTGCCATGAGGATTTTAGTGGCGGCATCATTAACTGCATCCACATTTAAAGCAGCTCATTTTCAAGAGTTGAACGGCTAAAGTGTTTCTCTTTTAAACTGGCCTGTTCTGCTTTAATGGACACATGAAGAAGACACAGTGTTCTGCTGCCCTCTGCTGCCCTCTGCTGGCCTCTGCTGCTCTCTACTGCTCTCTGCCGGCCTCTGCTGGCCTCTGCTGGCCTCTGCTGCCCCCTGCTGCCCTCTGCTGCCCTCTGCTGCTCTCTGCTGCTCTCTGCTACCCTCTGCTGCTCTCTACTGCCCTCTGCTGCTCTCTACTGCCCTCTGCTGCTCTCTGCTGCGCTCTGCTGCGCTCTGCTGCCCTCTGCTGCCCTCTGCTGCTCTCTGCTTGCCTCTGCTGCTCTCTGCTGCCCTCTGCTGCTCTCTGCTGGCCTCTGCTGGCCTCTGCTGACCTCTGCTGGCCCCTGCTGGCCCCTGCTGCCCTCTGCCGGCCCCTGCTGGCCTCTGCTGACCTCTGCTGGCCTCTGCTGCCCTCTGCTTGCCTCTGCTGCCCTCTGTTGGCCTCTGCTGGCCTCTGCTGCTCTCTGCTGCCCTCTGCTGCCCTCTGCTGCCCTCTGCTGGCCTCTGCTGGCCTCTGCTGGCCTCTGCTGGCCTCTGCTGGCCTCTGCACAAAACACAAGCCATTATTGAGTTATTATAGTTCTGCAAGTGCTTCATTCACTTTTCAATAGAGATGAAACTATAACTAAAATATGATGCTATCGTATCGTCACAATAATAACGTGACATATTCTAAGATCATTTTAAGAAGAACAAAACATGAAATAAAGCACACGGTCTGGTATTTTCAAAGGACAGAAACACAAATGTTTAAACCCTTTTATATTGTCAACATTAAGCTTGTCACACATGTTAGAGCGCCCCCTTGAGTGGCCCCGGTGTGCACCACATTCATTTTGTTTACTTCACACACACTTTCAGCCTGAGCGACTATGTTTGTGAATCCTGTTCATTGAAGTAAATGTATCAGAGCCTTACTTCCTGTTTCGGGGCCACAGAATGTTCATGTTCCCTTTGGTCCTCAGCTGCGGGACTTGGACAGTGGACGGTTCGAGGACCACAGCTCTGAGTCCACCTTCAGAGACTCTCGGTCCCAGTCCCAGGACTCGCCCCCAGACCTGCCCCGGGACCTGCCCCGGGACCTGCCCCCAGACCTGCCCCGCCCTTCCTGCTTCCGCTCGCGCAGCCACAGTTACCTGAGGGCAATCCAGGCCGGCTGCTCCCAGGATGAAGACTCACTGTCCCTGGACTCCACGTCTCCACCGCCCACAGAGAGCAGCGTGCGGACGTACAGCACCAGCACAGGTGAGACTACACCACCCACAATGCACCAGCACAGGTGAAACTACACCACCCACAATGCACCAGCACAGGTGAAACTACACCACCCACAATGCACCAGCACAGGTGAGACTACACCACCCACGATGCACCAGCACAGGTGAGACTACACCACCCACGATGCACCAGCACAGGTGAGACTACACCACCCACGATGCACCAGCACAGGTGAGACTAAACCACCCACGATGCACCAGCACAGGTGAGACTACACCACCCACGATGCACCAGCACAGGTGAGACTACACCACCCACGATGCACCAGCACAGGTGAGACTACAACACCCACATTGCAGTGCAACCTCATCAAAAAGTGTCCCTGGAGATGTTTGTGAGAACAATTAAAAATGTAGCTGCAAATGCCAATGATCGACATGAGAGGAGGGTCCCCAACGAGCCTCAATCTTCCCATGGTACTTTCGTGCCTTCTCCTCACCTTTACGTTACTTAAATAGAGGCAATATTGTTGACTGAACATTTTGGGTAAAGTTTTTCATTTTCATTTCATGTCAATTTTAAGTTCTTGATTATTTTTCTGTATTTTTCTTTGCTTTCCTTCCATTATTTCCTTTATTTAAACCTTGATTTTGACCCTGGCTTCAAACATTGACCCCTTCAAACGGCCCCTCCTCCCCTTGATCACCTGCCACACCTGCCACACCTGCTCAGATCTCTCGGCCCAGTGGACTCAGTGGAAGCAGCAGTTCGACTCATACCTTATGGCCACAGGTTTGGACAAGGCCCCCAAAGAGAAACAACTGGCTGTTTTACTGCAGAGACTAGACCTGCACCGGCCCCCGAACAAGAAGAGGACAGGTAACAAGGGACAGAAAAGACCCCTCAGACCTTTTTAATCATGAGGCAGATCAACGATTAACAAAAAGACTTTAGGTAATTTAGTAATTCCAGGTTTGTGTGGCTCCGGGATGTGGCGAAAGTAAACAGAGAGTTTATTTCACTTCATGCTTTTCTGTTTCTTTCTGCTCTTTGCTTTTGGCCTGAGTCTATGTTGGCTCTAATACAATCATCTGGCTACAACGTCTTGACTGGGCTCCTTTGCTCATGTCTGGGGGGCAGGGGGCGTGACTGGGGGGTGTAGGGGGCGTGTCAGGGGGGATAGTAGGACCAATGGCAAATTGTATGTAGAAGAATATCATACCATTTGTGGCCATACCAGTTGTCGTTCTGTCCCCTCACTTTAGACACCATGAATAGTTCCTGATTGTCTAATAAATATGGCCAATGGTTCCAAGTAAGAAGCGAACAACAGAGGGGACCAAGCACAACCCTGTGTCACCCCTTTTTCCAAAGTCAGTGAGTCTGTCAAGTGACCGTTAATTTCGATTCTTGGTGCTGGGCCATCGTAACGAGCCCCAATATTTTGGGGGGGATGGGGGGTAAGGGTCAGGCTGAAGAAGGCCATACACACCTAACACCATACATACCCAACACCATATATACCCAACACCATACATACCCAACACCATACGCACCTATATACCCAACACCATACGCACCTAACACCATACACACCTAACACCATACACACCTAACACCATACACACCTAACACCATACACACCCAACACCATACACACCATACACACCCAACACCATAGACACCCAACACCATACACACCATACACACCCAACACCATAGACACCCAACACCATACACACCCAACACCATACACACCATACACACCCAACACCATACACACCCAACACCATACACACCCAACACCATACACACCATACACACCATACACACCATACACACCCAACACCATACACACCATACACATCCAACACCATACACACCTAACACCAAACACACCTAACACACCTAACACCATACACACCTAACACCATACACACCCAACACCATACACACCCAACACCATACACACCTAACACCATACACACCTAACACCATACACACCTAACACACCTAACACCATACACACCTAACACCATACACACCTAACACCATACACACCTAACACCATACACACCTAACACCATACACACCCAACACCAAACACCTAACACCATACACACCTAACACCATACACACCCAACACCATACACACCCAACACCATACACACCTAACACCATACACACCTAACACACCTAACACCATACACACCTAACACCATACACACCTAACACCATACACACCTAACACCATACACACCTAACACCATACACACCTAACACCATACACACCCAACACCATACACACCCAACACCAAACACCTAACACCATACACACCTAACACCATACACACCTAACACCATACACACCTAACACCATACACACCTAACACCATACACACCTAACACCATGAACAGTGCAGGGAGAGCTGTTGACCTCAACTTGGGATGTTGTTGGACTGTGGAAGAAATACTCTCATCAGTCCCACCATCACGTTTTCCAGGTCAAAGTAGAGACCGGGACTTGTCCATCTCCTGAGCTGAAGTGAGTGAGGTGGTCAGAGCTCTTCTGTGGTTCTGGGGGTGGATGAGAACCATCCTGAGTATCTAAAGTCTCTGGATAGGGAGGGAAGTCTAGGAGTCCCTGCTGCCCCCGCGACCCTGGATAAGTGGAAGAAGATGGATGAGCCTTTAATTAAAGTAACCAAACAACAGATGTAGTGGTTTCAAGGCCCTTCAATGCCACTAGCAGGTGTAACTGGCCCTTATGGTGACAGATATAAGTGGTTCTGGTTGGCCTGGAGTCTACCAGTCCTCAACTGTGTCAACTTAGGCAGTTTTCTATAATTAATTGCATGAGTTAACACGTTGACTTTACATGCCGAGGTTAAATGTTTCGGATGAGTCTGGTGAAGGTAAATGGACTTTAAAAAACACTTCCTGTCGTCTCGGGTCACAATATTTAAGGAAAAAGGTTTGGCTAGCGTAACACGGTTGTTCCGACTGTTCCGTTAGCGAGCGGTAACACAAGACTTTCTCTCTCTGCAGTCTCCACCTGCGTCTCCACCTGTAAGCGCACGGCCCCGCCCCCCGTGCCCCCCCGGACCACCTCCAAACCCTACATCTCCGTCACGGTCCAGAGCAGCACCGAGTCGGCCCAGGACACGTACCTGGAGCGGGAGGAGGGTCGGAGGTCGGAGGTCACCAGCCAGTCCAGCCAGGCACACAGTAACTCCTCCGACAGTCTGGACAGCACGCGCGCCAACAGCCTGGCACGTGGCATCAGGAGACCGCCGCAGATCACCGCCGTCGCCAGGGAAACCAACAGGGAAACCAACAGGGAACACAGGTGAGGAGAGGTGAGGGCGGGGCCATTTCGAAAACACATTACTGACCCAACTCTTTTCACAATTCAGGTGCATTTAACACGTTTAAATCATAATATAAGCGATGATATAAGTGCCTTGCTTGTTTCCATCCTCTTTTCTGGTATGATGGTGTATGACTGACATGAGACACAATACTTCCACTTCCTTTATTTACGTTCTCCATTAAAGGTGTAAAAATGACAAAACAATCACAACTTGACTTTTGAAGAATCAAACGTGTCCCTTATTTTAAAAAATGGCCTGGACATAGCACACCACCCAGGACCATGGAGGACACGCCCACTCACCAGACCACTCCACTTCCTAGTTTTGTAGAACGCGTCTACCTGGATTTAGTGTGACATCTAGTGGCAAAAATACTATTCTGGTGCAGAACAAAAGCTTAGAGACGGCTGGTGTGGAGTATGACCTGGCAGAGTGGATCCTGGACTACCTCACAGACCGACCCCAGTTTGTGAGAGCCCGGAACTGTGTGTCTGACACTCGGACCTGCAGTGTGGGGGCGCCCCAGGGCACTGTCCTCGCGCCCTTTCTCTTCACCCTTTACACTGCAGACTTCAGACATGACACGGACAGCTGTGTCCTGCAGAAGTTCTCTGACGACTCTGCCATCATCGGACTCATCACGGACGACGATGACGCGGAGTACAGAGGACTGGCGCAGGACTTTGTGGACTAGTGTCAGCGGAACCACCTCCTCATCAACGCGGGGAAGACCAAGGAGATGGTGGTGGATTTCCGCAGACGCCACCCCACTGCCCCCTCACCAGTGAACATCCAGGGACGGGACATTGAGAGAGTGGACTCATACAAGTACCTGGTGTTCATCTGAACCACAAACTGGACTGGACTCATAACACAGACGCACTGTACAGGAAGAGCCAGAGTCGGCTCTACCTCCTGAGGAGACTCAGGTCTTTTGGAGTGACAGGGCCACTCCTGAAGACCTTCTACGACTCTGTGGTGGCATCAGCCCTCCTGTATGGTGTGGCCTGCTGGAGCAGCAGCATCACAGAGAGGGAGAGGAGGAAGTTGGACAGAGTCATCAAGAAGTCCAGCTCCGTCCTGGGCTGTGCTCTGGACTCGGTGCAGGAGGTGGGGGACAGAAGGGTCCTGGCTAGATTCACATCTATGCTGGACCATGAGTGTCACCCCCTGCAGGACACTCTCTCCGCTCTGGAGAGCAGCTTCAGTGAGAGACTGATCCACCCTCGATGTGTGAAGGAAAGGTTCCGTAGGTCTTTCCTTCCTGCTGCTGTCAGACTTTATAACAAAAACTGTTAGTACTGAACACTCGCAATACTGACCTAACCTAATACTGATGTGCAATTCTGTCATATGTGCAATTGCTGTTGGAATTCATGTGCAATTACTGTGAAATTCATGTGCAACCTATGTGCTGTCGTGACACATATTCATGTGCAATTACTGTCGGGATCACATGCAATGGTATTTATTTATTTATTTATTTATTTGTCAATGGGAGTTTTTATTTATTTATAGGAGATCTTCTACTGAAAGTGTTTTTCAGACTTCCTATAAGTGATCTGTTCTTCTGTATCTACCTCTGTATCTACCTGCGTTGCACCAATGAAATTTCCCCATGTGGGACAATAAAGGAATATCTTATGATTGGATATATTGTGACTTTGGATTATCACAGTATTTCCGTTATTGTCACGCCCTCAAACGCAGGTTAAAGGACAATTATTATGCATTATTTGGCATCTCATCTTTTAAAACTAAACTTTTTTTTTTAACTATAAAAAACATACTTCGGTACCCTCAAACGTTTCCCACGCTACAAATGACTTTGGGGTCCATCTGGAAATATCATTAGTGAGATAAACAAACGCTAGCATAGCCCGACATGCTAATGCAGCCACGCAGTTGTAATAATCGGGTTATGACGGCAGAAACGTTCAGTACAAGTGTTTTTTTTTTAAGTTCTGAAGGAGAGGACTAATCAAACAAGTGTGAATGAAGCAAAATGTCAGGTATGTTTTTGATTAGGAACAATGTTATCAGAACTCTCACTTGAGTCATGTTTTTCTCGTTTCCGTCCCCGTCTGCCAGAGAAACTTTAACCCAAAGAGAAACGAGAGAAGCCATGACCCACCGAGAGAGCCGGGAGCCCCTTGCCCTCAGCAGAGCCCACGCTGCCACGGAAACCACCAACTGTGACAGCGCCGCCAAAGCAGCTAAAGCTAGCCTGACACTAACGGGAGTGGCTAAAGCTAACGTCTCGCTAACACCGGAGGAGCTGCAGGAAGCACCGGCTCCGAGAAGGAAGCTGTCCTCCATCGGCATCCAGGTACACCAAGTACACCAAGTACACCAAGTACACCAAGTACACCAAGTACTCCAAGTACTCCAAGTACTCCAAGTACCTTACAGAACAGGAAAACGTGTTACAATCACAATATAAACCAATAAAAAGCTAAATGATCATTTAAAAGAGCAAATGCACAGAAAAACAGAACGGTTTTGAGCCGACATCTGAACATTTATCTAGAAATTATTGAAATACTTATTTTTGGATTAGTCTAATTTTAGTCAACATAATGTGTACTTTAGTTATAGTTTAAGTCAACTGGAAGATATCTTTTTAATTTAACAAAAAATTTAATTGTCAACCAAATGTTTGTAATTTTAGTCATCATTTTATTCATTAAGATATCTTTTTTTTTCTTAGTTTTGTCCCAAAAAATATTACATTGATCAAAACTATGAGAAAATATTTCTTCAGCAAGATTAAAGCTGCTGTGGAGAAGGGAGGGCATCCAGGTGAAATGATGGTTCTCTGGGAGATACGGTCCTGACAAAGTGTCTGACCTTCAGGTGGACTGTCTCCAGGAGGCCTCTGGCCCCGCCCCCCAAGAGGACACGCCCCCTCTGAGCCGCTTCCAGTCCATTGGGGTCCAAGTGGAAGACGGCTGGCAGTGAGTAACATTCGATTTATAATTTGAAGTTAATGTAACTGTAATGACAAAACATAAAATCAATTATGAACCAAATCTGGCATTTTCAAAAGACCGACACAAAAATGAGACAAACTAAATCATATCTGAAGAAGCAAGAAAATCATTTCATAGACGGTCACACTGTACAATATATGACTTGAATAGAAGTAAAAGTATAGTGTCAGAAAGTTACTGTAACTGTAACTGTAGTGCCACCTGTGGGTGAAGTTCAGAGGTCCATAACCAGCTCCATGGAAACAGGAAAAACAGCCCAATTCACACAATACAAGTGTGCTTAGCTTAGCTCTGTGTGCCCGTCTGCTGCTCTGTGTGCCCGTCTGCTGCTCTGTGTGCCCGTCTGCTGGTCCGCGTGCCCGTCTGCTGGTCCGCGTGCCCGTCTGCTGGTCCGCGTGCCCGTCTGCTGGTCCGCGTGCCCGTCTGCTGGTCCGCGTGCCCGTCTGCTGGTCCGCGTGCCCGTCTGCTGGTCCGCGTGCCCGTCTGCTGGTCCGCGTGCCCGTCTGCTGGTCCGCGTGCCCGTCTGCTGGTCCGCGTGCCCGTCTGCTGGTCCGCGTGCCCGTCTGCTGCTCTGTGTGCCCGTCTGCTGCTCTGTGTGCCCGTCTGCTGGTCCATGTGCCCGTCTGCTGCTCTGTGTGCCCGTCTGCTGCTCTGTGTGCCCGTCTGCTGGTCCGCGTGCCCGTCTGCTGGTCCGCGTGCCCGTCTGCTGGTCCGCGTGCCCGTCTGCTGGTCCGCGTGCCCGTCTGCTGGTCCGCGTGCCCGTCTGCTGGTCCGCGTGCCCGTCTGCTGCTCCGCGTGCCCGTCTGCTGCTCCGCGTGCCCGTCTGCTGGTCCATGTGCCCGTCTGCTGGTCTGCATGCCCGTCTGCTGCTCTGTGTGCCCGTCTGCTGGTCCGCGTGCCCGTCTGCTGCTCTCTGTGCCCGTCTGCTGCTCTGTGTGCCCGTCTGCTGGTCCGCGTGCCCGTCTGCTGCTCTCTGTGCCCGTCTGCTGCTCTGTGTGCCCGTCTGCTGCTCTGTGTGCCCGTCTGCTGGTCCGTGTGCCCGTCTGCTGGTCCGTGTGCCCGTCTGTTGGTCTGTGTGCCCGTCTGTTGGTCCGTGTGCCCGTCTGTTGGTCCGTGTGCCCGTCTGTTGGTCCGTGTGCCCGTCTGCTGGTCCGTGTGCCCGTCTGCTGGTCCGTGTGCCCGTCTGCTGGTCCGTGTGCCCGTCCAGATAATATTTGTGATGTTTGTTGCAGGTTGAGTCGCTCCAGCAGCATGACATCCAAACAGGAAACCGACTCTGACACTCAGGAAGTCCCACCCCCTTTATACAAGCCCCAATTAAAACCCTCAGAGAAGAAAGTGATGGTCAGCTGTGGCAGCCAATCAGTGGCTCAGGACTCTTTGGACCAGGAGGAGCCCGTCCCCTCGACTACGCCCATCACACGACAGATCCTCAACAGGTGATGTTTTTAGGTGTGTTTAAGATAAGCAAAGAAAAGAAAACGCCAAATGCATGATGGGAAATGCAGTGAACACGTGAGCGGGCGCTGCACGTAAGGGAGGACCTGGTGGCAGTGGCAGGTATTGACAGGCCAATACTTGCAGAGGCAAAAACATGGGCCTGGGAGGAGCTCGGGGGGGCTCAGGGGGGGCTCAGGGGGGCCCTGGAGGACGGACACTGATAATAATAATACATTTTATTTTTATTGGGTGTGTTCCAACTACAGAGGGATCACACTCCTCTGCCTCCCCGGTAAGGTCTATTCCAGGTACTGGAGCGGAGAATCCGACCGATAGTCAAACCTCGGATTCAGGAGGAGCAAAGTGGTTTTGGTCCTGGTCGTGGAACTCTGGACCAGCTCTAGACTCTCCATCGGGGGCTCGAGGGTTCATGGGAGTTTGCCACAGTCACATGTGCTTTGTGGATCTGGAGAAGGCTTTTGACCGTGTCCCTCTGGTGTCCTTTGGGGGGTGCTCCGGGGCGGTTCGGGGCCCTTTGCTCAGGGCTGCAGGAGCTGTTGGTCTCCTCAGGGCTGCTCTTTGTCACCGGTTCTGTTCATTGTCTTTGTCAGAACCGTAGAAAATGTCCTTTTTTCAACAATAAATAGAAGTAAATCAAAATAATTTTGCTGCAGTGAAATGCTTCACTTTTCTAAGAACTAGGACAGAGTAAATAAAGTCTTTTGATGCATCAATAAATTACTTGTTTGTAGTGACAGAAGCAAACTGTGGCTGAACATGGATCTATCAATGAGAAAACACTTCCTCTTTTATAATTCCAGGCCGTCATCAGTGTGTGTATTTGTGTGTGTGTGTGTGTATATATATATATATATATATATATATATATATATATATATATATATATATATATATATATATATATATATATATATATATATATATATATATATATATATATATATATATATATATATATATATATATATATATATATTAATATATATATTTATATATATATATATATATTAATATATATATTAATATATATATATATATATATATTAATATATATATATATATATATATTAATATATATATATATATATTAATATATATATATATATTAATATATATATTAATATATATTAATATTATATATATTAATATATATTAATATAATATATAAAAATATTAATATATATTAATATAATATATAAAAATAATATACTGTATACACCTGCTCCACAGATCTACCACTCGGAGCAGCTCGGACTCCTTCTCAGAGAGCCTGGACCCTAGTCTGGACCCGGCCCTAGACCCATCCTGCCTGCCACCTCCGGACCCCTGGCTGGAGAGCACGGTGTCGGGGGGTGGAGGAGCTCTCATCCAGGGAGGAGCAGGCGGTATGGGGGGAAACCTGTGTCGACGCGACGGCCAGTGGTTCCTGAAGCTTCTGGAGGCCGAGAGAGGGCGCATGGAGGGCTGGTGTGAGCAGATGGAGCAGGAGACTCAGGACCACCAGCTCTCAGCAGAGGGTAAGACTCAGGACCACCAGCTCTCAGCCGAGGGTAAGACTCAGGACCACCAGCTTTCAGACGAGGGTAAGCCTCAGGACCACCAGCTCTCAGCCGAGGGTAAGACTCAGGACCACCAGCTCTCAGCCGAGGGTAAGACTCAGGACCACCAGCTCTCAGCCGAGGGTAAGACTCAGGACCACCAGCTCTCGGACGAGGGTAAGGCTCTGGACCACCAGCTCTCGGACGAGGGTAAGGCTCAGGACCACCAGCTCTCGGACGAGGGTAAGGCTCAGGACCACCAGCTCTCGGACGAGGGTAAGGCTCAGGACCACCAGCTCTCGGACGAGGGTAAGGCTCAGGACCTCCAGCTCTCGGACGAGGGTAAGGCTCAGGACCTCCAGCTCTCGGACGAGGGTAAGGCTCAGGACCTCCAGCTCTCGGACGAGGGTAAGGCTCAGGACCTCCAGCTCTCAGACGAGGGTAAGGCTCAGGACCTCCAGCTCTCGGACGAGGGTAAGGCTCAGGACCACCAGCTCTCGGACGAGGGTAAGGCTCAGGACCACCAGCTCTCAGATGAGGGTAAGGCTCAGGACCTCCAGCTCAGGACCACCAGCTCTCTGACGACTTTTAGAATGCTTTTTCCGTCTGGCAAAGGGATCGATGCAAATGAGCTTTTCTCTGTGCTTTTCCGGGTGTAGTTCTGGGTAAAGTGCGCAGTGCGGTGGGCAGCGCGCAGCTCCTCATGTCGCAGAAGTTCCAGCAGTTTCAGGGACTCTGTGAACAGAACCTGGTGAGTGTCGTTTTTATTTCACTCAGTCACATTTGATTTATAGACAGACAAATAATGGAAAAAGGTGTTGTTTTTTCCCCCCGCTCAGGACCCGCTCTCGTCCTCACGTCCCTCACTGCAGGACCTGGCCGGGTTCTGGGACCTGCTCCAGATCTCCATCGAGGACATCAGCCTCAAGTTCGACGAGCTCTACCACCTGAAATCCAGCGAGTGGCAGCCCCTCGAGAGGAAGGTACTGCCCCCTGCTGGCTGGGGTAGGAAAGCCGCCGCACCGGCCCCTCCTCCCTCCACCACACCCCTCCCCCCCTCCCCTGACGCTGCTGCAGAAACAGAGATCCACACGAGCTCGGACAAATGGAGACGGGATCTTTATCTCTTTTTGAAACGTTTCGGCTAGTTTAGATTTGGTCCCTTTGTGGGTCAGTGGACGTCCCACTCTGACCAGGACGAGACCCTTGACCCAGTCTCACGAGACCCCTGACCCAGTCTCACAGCGTGTCCCGTCTGAGTGTGTCCAGTCTGAGGTCGAGAAGGTGTAAGACGGATTATGTGAGGAACTGTAAGCGCTGCACACTCATGACTGAGCCGCTCAGTGGCAGAGTGGCGAGCACTTATGCCAGGCTCCATGTGCACCACAGCTAAAGACCACCTGACCAAGACCACACCTCGGACTAACGAGGACTTTGTATTCACAGCTAAATCTTTAAAACTAAATAGATCTAAATGCGCCTAAACTACAAAGAAAAGATAATTGTCCTGAATTCATGTGATCTGAACTTGTGTGTGTGTGTGTGTGTCTGTTTGTGCAGCGCGTAATCCCCGAGGGCCAGCACAAAGGGGCAGAGCACAGCGCCCCCTTGAGACATGCATGGACACTGCAGTGAACAGCGCCCCCTTCTGGGCTCTGTTAGACATGCATGTCGTCTCCTCTGTGACAGTGGGGCATGGCCTGGACTCAAACGAGGCTTTTGCTGCTTGTTGTCGTTGTGCTTGTTTGTTTGTTTGTTTGTTTGTGTGTGTTTGTTTATCTGTTTGTTGTGGCACTGTTTAGAAAAGCAGGTTGGACAAACTGAGTGAAATATTCTGCTAAATCCTCTTTTCCCTTGTGTTGCTCCTGATGTTCCCTCTCCAAAGCACAATTTTTTTCTCACTGAATGATGTTGTTAGTGTGAAGTCCGGAAGTGCTCCTCTGTGTTTTTAAAGTCCACATGTTCAGAGTTGGTTGAACCTGCTCCTCCCTCCAAACAGAACCACAGTCTGTCGAGTCTCTGTGTGTCTTCTGCTGCCGTTGTCGTCGTGAACCTTGTCTCCACTTTTCATTTCGGTCCAATCATTTGCATCAGGTGTGTTTGTTCTGAGCTGAACCCGAGGTACAGGTCAGATCTGTGGAGAGGCCACTCACAGTAGGAAGCTGTTTTTTCCAGGGAAATCTGAGCAGTAGTGGAACGTTGTTAAAGTGCTTTTAAACAAGGCGTTTAAAAGCACAAACGATGTTGACAGGATCCTCGCTCTTTGTTCAAATTGAGCGAAAAGAGTTATTTGCAGCGTAACTAGAGTCAGCGTACAACACATTTAATGCCATACTGTGGAACAATCCGGGCAATCTCCACCTCTTCTATCGGCGCATTTACTCTAAGCCTTAGACAAAGTGCAGCTCAGTCCAAACACTCCTAAATCCATGATCTTTTCACTTTTGAACAAAACAAAAGTCTTTTCATTTTCCTCTCCAAATGTTCAACGCGTCTCAAATGTTTTCTGTACTCGTCTTTCGTGTGCAAAAGCGCTGTCCCCCTCGACCCGGCGCCTCCGGCTCCTCCCTCACTCTCTGCTTATCCCCAGGACCACCAACAGAGGGCGGCGGCGGCGGCGGCGAAGAAGCCCGCTAAACGTCGCTCGTCTCTGGGTCGAGAGAAGAGCGTGGACCTTTCGTCCTCCGGCAGCGCGGATAAGCCGAGGCAGGAGGCTCGCAAACGCCTCGTCACGGCCAAAAAAGCCACTTCTTTTCGGCAGAACTCGGCGACTGAGAGCGCGGATAGCCTCGAGATGTACGTCCCCGAGGCCCAGACCCGGCTCTGAACCCAGAACCCAGACGTGAACCCAGAGCTGGACCAAACGGACCCGCTTTCTGACAACTTTCTGAGCCCGAGAAGCATCGAGAAGAAGAAATCGGATGCATATATTTTGGACGTGTGCGGCTCAGAGAAATCGAGCGCTTGCAATAAAAGGAAGAGAATAAACTTTTGAATATATAAGAGACTTTTGACGCAGAAGTTCCTCGTCGGATGCTGCCAAAGTTTCACTGCAAATGAAAAAAAACACAAGAGTTAGAATGACTTGAGGACCTAGTTTATGTTAAATATCTCTGCAATTACTGGGCCCATCCACGTGAAACTAAAAGTGACCCTAAAGCGTCTTTATTTCTTCACAACGGCTTCAGAATTCACTCCAAAGACGTGAATTTTGTCAGTTGAAAGGACTTTAAACCATAAGATTAATGCGACACTGACAATCCCAAATTAATAATTAGAAGGTTCAGCTTTTGTGGCGCACACATTTGGAGATTTCGTTCCAAAACTGTGAATCTCATTAAACTGTGTGTGGGTTGATGAAATGTTAATGATGCAGAACTTTAATACGAAGTCTTTTGGATTGTAGACATTCACAGTGATTCTCTGGCCGTCGCTCAAACTCGCGACGCTCGTCAAATCAAACGTTGCGTCACAAACAAACGAAAGTTTATAACAACTTGTCTATTTTAGGATATTTAAGTCTCGTTAACGCCGATACGTAAAAGAGTTTGTTTAATGTCTCGAGATTCTTATCAAAAGCACGAGATCAGAAATCTCAACTTAAAGCGGCTCTACCCGTTTTTTGTCCAAGTGGTGGCAGGACTTGTTTGGCCCCGTGCAGATAATGGGCCGGTGCAAAGAAGTAAACAGGCTGGTAAACAGGCTGGTGCCCCCTCTCCGGCCCATAATACATAATGGGCTGGTGCAAAGAGGTAAACAGGCTGGTAAACATGCTGGTGCCCCCTCTTATGGGCCGGTGCAAAGAGGTAAAACAGGCTGGTGCTCCCTCTCCGGCCCATAATACATGTGCACATTTTATTACCTGCCAAAGATCAGAAAGGCCAAACAGAAGCTTCCGTTGTGAATCCGACGTCCCTCCTTGTGTCTCTGTGTGCGTGTTACCTTACCCTTAAACTGCGTGTTATTTATGAACATCAAGGTTGTTTCAGTATGATTCTCTTGTCCACAGAGGATGATACTGTGACCCGTGTTTTGCTTTTAAGTGCGCTAGTTTCCAAGTTACAATTCTGGCCGTTCTTCCCAGAATGCGCCACGCCACGCCCCCTCAATCCGCTTCGCTCCGCCTCCCGTTTTGGCCTGGTCACGCTTGACTTGACCCCGCGCTCTCGGCAGAGGGGCCGACTCAAGGTGCGACCGTTACCGGCGCGCTCAGATCAGGGGCCGTTTCTAATTAAGAAGCGTTTTATCGTCCCGAGTACAAGGATGTGTGCCCTTAGCATGCTAGTAGCTGTTGGCATGCTAGTTTTTGTTAGCGGCGGGAAAAATCTGCTCCGAAAGTTTGAAAAGCGCCAATGAACTTGGCACGTTGAATAGTTTGGACACAAGTGAGGAATAACTGTGGACAAAGAGTCAGCAAACAATTTAACATGAACCAGTTTTGTTTTTCTGGTTTTGGGGACGGTAAACATCCGGTACGGCGCCTTTAAAGGTCGGTTAGCCGTTAGCTGGTCAGGTGAACGTCCTCTTTGACACAATGTTAAATAAATGACAGAAATGGCTTAACATATACGTTTATTTTCTTCAATAATGTGCGGCTTCACTGTTCATTTGTTTGTGACGCGTTCGGTTTGACTAAACTCGAGGAATAAAAGAACGTCACGCGAACGTCTCCGTTTTGGCCAAAGGTTCTCCAAATGTCGCAGATAAACAGGAAGCTGAAACCTGACGATTTAAACTGTTAGAAATGTGGTCGAAAAGTGGCATTGGCTACACGTGTTTCCCTTTTAATTAGACCGATCTTCAGATGTAAAACCCATTTAAACCGGTCAAAATGGCCCAAATTAAGTTATTTTAACTCGTGCGGCTTTTCCTGTTTGCAGTGTATATCATGAATAATAATAAGTTCTGTGAATATATCTTTTAGAGTCCTTAAAGACTGTTTTCTTGTTCAATCTTCTCGTGAGTCGACAGAGACACTTCCTCTTCGTCCCAGAGCGGCGGCCATTTTGTAGCTTTGCACACTGCACCACTCTGAGGCTGACCCGGGCCTGCACTGGACACGAGAAACTTTATTACACTCCAATCAGACGAAATGTGTACGTTGTTCATAACACGGCGCTTAAAAAGAGGAGGAACAAACAGTAGAACTTCTCAGGGGGACATTTGGAGACCACTTGAGGCGAGACGCTGCAGCTGGAAAGGAAAAGGTCATTTTGCGTTACATTTTTCTATAGTTAATGTGAAAATGTCAGAAAATTTTCAGAGCTTCACATTGGGATAAAAGTTCTTGATTTGATGAAGTTTGTCCTATAGCTCTTTATTTCCAAATCAGAAAGGAGAAAAGACCTCGTCTCCACAGTGCAGGCCGTCTACTTTTATGTCTTCCTTTAGTTCTTTGTTTTGACTCCGAATCAGGGAAAGACTCTCTGAGGAAGAGCGGAAGAGGAAGAGCAGAGGAGGGGGAGGAGCAGAGGATGAGGAGGAGGGGGAGTAGAGGAGCAGATGATGTGGAGTGGCAGAGGAGTAGCAGAGGAGGTGGAGCAGAGAGGAGGAGCAGAGGGGGAGGAGGAGGAGAGGAGCAGAGGATGAGGAGTGGCAGAGGAGGAGGAGGAGCAGAAGAGCAGAGGAGGAGGAGCAGATGAGGAAAAGTGGAGGAGCAGGGAAGGAGGAATTGGTTTAGACCTGGTTTAGTCCTGGTTTTGACCTGGTTTAGTCCTGGTTTAGACCTGGTTTAGTCCTGGTTTAGTCCTGGTTTAGACCTGGTTTAGACCTGGTTTAGTCGTGGTTCAGTCCTTGTTTAGACCTGGTTTAGACCTGGTTTAGTCCTGGTTTAGTCGTGGTTCAGTCCTTGTTTAGACCTGGTTTAGTCCTGGTTTAGTCCTGGTTCAGTCCTTGTTTAGACCTGGTTTAGTCCTGGTTTAGTCCTGGTTTAGACCTGGTTTAGTCCTGGTTTAGTCTTGACTGATACAAATATTTTGATTTTTGCTGCTTCTCCAAAAATGTGAGTTCTTTTTGTCATAAACGCCTCTTTAAGTGCTTTTAACAGCGTCAGCAACAGTTTCATGTTCAATGAACCGACTCTTTTCACTTCTGTTTCACTCTTTAGCTCTGTTTTATTTTACAAAGTCCATTTTTACTAAAAGATACAGATATTAAATGAATATATGACCGACACTGTGTTGTTTTTCATTCAGGTAAAACACAAGCAGCCCTTTCCAGTGATGACCAGAACAAAGCTAGCAAAGCACGTTAGCAACACAAAGCTAGCAAAGCACGTTAGCAACACAAAGCTAGCAAAGCATGTTAGCAACACAAAGCTAGCAAAGCGTGTTGGCAACACAAAGCTAGCAAAGCGTGTCAGCAACACAAAGCTAGCAAAGCACGTTAGCAACACAAAGCTAGCAAAGCGTGTCAGCAACACAAAGCTAGCAAAGCACGTTAGCAACACAAAGCTAGCAAAGCACGTTAGCAACAGCCGTTTCCTGTTTATGGCCGCACGGCACTCGCTTTGTCAAGAGCCAGAATCTGATATTTCCAGGTCATAATGCGTCTGACATGATCCAAAGCCAAAGCATGACATAAAGAGAGGTTCAAACGCGGCGTAGAGGCTTTGAGAGAAGTCAAAGAAATGAGGCAAAACTGTTCCTGTGCATGCTAGCTTTAACCACGCCCCTCACACACACTAGCTTTAGCCACGCCCCTCACACACACTAGCTTTAGTCACGCCCCTCACACACACTAGCTTTAGCCACGCCCCTCACAAACACTAGCTTTAGCCACGCCCCTCACACACACTAGCTTTAGCCACGCCCCTCACACACACTAGCTTTAGTCACGCCCCTCACACACACACTGGAATTACTTAACGTCTTTTTATGACTCGATTCAAAAATAGAATTCAGGTGGATTTAGGTTAGATTTATTAACTAAACATTTGTTCTGTTTGTCATTCTCAATCTGTGAATCAAGACCGGGAACTCAGATATTTATCCTACTCTGAGTAGGCCCTGCCCCCCGGACGGGACCACCTGATGAAAAGGTGTTTTTGGTTTCACCAGAAACTAACCCTCTTTGTTTCCTCTCAGTCCTTTAATGGGTTATCAGCCTCCTATTGTCCCTGGCTCACTCTCTCCCCTCCCTGTGTAACTGATTAGCATCAGAATGCTCTGGGAGTCGACCTTTCCAGGGATTCAAAATTCCATTATAAACAACCTGAAGGTTGAATCTTAAACCACAGTTTCTATTTAATGATGGTCTTTCTTTTTTAACACAGATTGCCTCTTTAACTCTTTCAAAGCATCTTTTGTCCTGCTCAGAATCTTCTCCTCACTGTCTTTGATAGAGTGGTTTGTGTCTTTAAGATGAAGATGCACGACGCTCTGTGGTCCTGAACTCCAGTGTCTTCTGCTGATAAAGCCTCTTGTGCTATGGCTCTTTAGTCTCGCTATGTGGCGCTCTTTACTAGACTAAACAGCCACATCACAAGAGGCTTTATCAGCACAAACGTATCGTTTTTTTTCCCCGAAAAAGTCCAGATGATACAACTGAATCTTGAATGTTCCTGAATCTCTCCACAATGGAACACTCCTGAACGAATGAGGGATTATTACACCGACATGTTTACTGAGAGGAAAGAACTGTAGTAGTGGTAGGAGCCGCAGAGAGGAGGATGTTCTGAGCAGTAGGAGCCGCAGAGAGGAGGATGTTCTGAGCAGAAGGAGCCGCAGAGAGGAGGATGTTCTGAGCAGAAAGAGCCGCAGAGAGGAGGATGTTCTGAGCAGAAGAAGCCGCAGAGAGGAGGATGTTCTGAGCAGAAGGAGCCGCAGAGAGGAGGATGTTCTGAGCAGAAGGAGCCGCAGAGAGGAGGATGTTCTGAGCAGAAGGAGCCGCAGAGAGGAGGATGTTCTGAGCAGAAGGAGCCGCAGAGAGGAGGATGTTCTGAGCAGAAAGAGCCGCAGAGAGGAGGATGTTCTGAGCAGAAGGAGCCGCAGAGAGGAGGATGTTCTGAGCAGAAAGAGCCGCAGAGAGGAGGATGTTCTGAGCAGAAGGAGCCGCAGAGAGGAGGATGTTCTGAGCAGAAAGAGCCGCAGAGAGGAGAATGTTCTGAGCAGAAGGAGCCGCAGAGAGGAGGATGTTCTGAGCAGAAGGAGCCGCAGAGAGGAGGATGTTCTGAGCAGAAAGAGCCGCAGAGATGAGTGTGGTAATGGAGAACCAACCGGACATAGTGTTGGTGGACAAGGGTCAGAGGAAAGTTGTGGTGGTGGACATTGCAGTGCCATGGGATGGAAACATCCGGAAAAAGGAACATGAGAAACTAGAGAAATCCCAAGGCCTCAGAGAGAAGCTGGAGAAGGTCTGGAGCCTGAAGGTATCGGTGGTGCTGTAGTGACCGGAGCACTTGGGGCAGTGACCCCCAAACTGGAGGAGGGGCTACAGCAGATCCAGGAAAAACATCAGACATCTCGGTCCAGAAAAGTGCAGGAACAGCAAAGATACTGAAGAACCCTGAAGGAGTGTCTCTGCTCCACACACTCTCACTGTTGACTTCTTCACACAGTCAGAGCTGATGAGCCACAAACGACTTTGTGGAAAATCATATCTGTTTTCTCCAGAAACAGCAGAGCCACAGTCCAGCTCTCGACACACAAAAGCTGTGTCCCCCAGGTTCCAGAAGTCAGAGGTCACCCCTGGTCTCCACTCTCCTCTGAGTTTCACCTACACAGTGCCAGCACAGCGACTAGCCCCTCCCACCAGCCTGAGCGGCTCAGACAAGAGACAGAGTGAGGCCCCCCCCTTTACCTGAGAAGCTGAAGTCCCACCCCTTTACCGGAGCAGCTGAAGCCCCGCCCCTTTACCTGAGCAGGTGAGGTTGACAGCGTCTCCAGAGGAGCAGGTCTCTGAGCTGGAGCGGGGACAGTCCATCAGAGCAGACTCATGGCCCTCACAGTAGAACGTCTGCAGTCCCAGAGGAGAGACCGCCCCCTGGAGGAGAGAAGGAGCCCCACAGCCCAGCTCCCTGCACAGCAACTCTGCACCCTGAAGGTCCAAGGCCTCTTCACAGAGCCAGGTCCAGGACTGATCCCAGATCTGCACTGATCCTGAGCACAGGCCGGACCCCGAGACCAGTCGCACCGAGTCTGTGGACACATGTGTGACATCACCACTCTGAGCCAATAGGACACACACGTGTGTGACATCACCGCTCTGAGCCAATAGGACACACACGTGTGTGACATCACCACTCTGAGCCAATAGGACACACACACGTGTGACATCACCGCTCTGAGCCAATAGGACACACACGTGTGTGACATCACCGCTTTGAGCCAATAGGACACACACGTGTGTGACATCACCGCTCTGAGCCAATAGGACACACACACGTGTGACATCACCGCTTTGAGCCAATAGGACACACACACGTGTGACATCACCGCTCTGAGCCAATAGGACACACACGTGTGTGACATCACAAATAGTTATAGCTGGAGACTTTATTATCCACGTGAACATGAGTGATGACGCTCTCAGTAATGCTTTCAGCGCCTTGTTAGACAGCATTGGTTTCACTCAGAATGTAAAAAAACCGACTCACAAGAACACTCTGGATCTTGTCCTAACGTATGGAACAGAGATTAGTGACCTCATTGTCCTCCCTCAAAACCCTATATTGTCAGATCATTTCCTAATTACCTTTCAGTTTATTCTTAAAGATCATCCAGTCCCACAAAATAAAGTTATAATGAAAAGGACAATATCTGAAAAATCTATCTCAAAATTCAAAGAAATAATAGAGCCAATATTCAGTGACATGTCATGTGATCCTGCTGAGAACAGTTTTAGTCCCAGTTTAAGTGATCAATGTGTCGACTTGACCATGAATTCTCTGAAGTCTGCTCTTGACGTTGTCGCGCCGTTAAAACAGAAGGTCATTAGGCCAAAGCGCGCCTCCCCATGGTACAACCAAGAACTGCGTTCACATAAACAAAGAGTTAGAAAGTTAGAGGGATTATTTCGTCGCTCTCACACCGAAGAATCCCTAAAAGCATGGAAAAGTTGCCTGCTGTCCTATAAGCAGGCTCTGCGTAAGGCCCTAACCAGATATTATTCAAATCTAATAGAAGTCAACAAAAGTAACACTATATTCCTTTTCAGCACTGTAGCTAGGCTAACAAACTGTCACAGTGCAGTAGAGCCCTCAATCCCAGCTACACTTAGCTCTGATGATTTCCTCCTATTTTTTAATAATAAAATAAAAACAATCAGAGATAAATTAGATGAAATTACCCCCGCTATTAGCCCTGAACTAGCCCAAGCTGTAAATCTAACGTCCCATATAAATCCACCTGTAAACCTAGAAAGGTTCACAGCTGTTGATCAAGCAGAGATAACTTCAGCCATTATGTCCTCTAAAAGCTCAACTTGTGTCCTAGACCCCATTCCAAGCAGACTCCTCAAAGACATTCTTCCCCTAATTATAGACTATTCTTAATATAATAAATACTTCACTCGAAAGTGGCTATGTTCCACAGTCCTTCAAACATGCCATCATTAAACCTCTTCTGAAAAAGCCTAATCTAGATCCCGACCTATTGGTAAACTACAGACCTATTTCAAATCTTCCCTTCGTCTCTAAAATCCTTGAAAAAGTTGTAGTAAAACAGCTTTGTCGCCACCTGCAGGACAATAACTTATTTGAAGTTTTCCAGTCAGGGTTCAGAGCCCACCACAGCACTGAAACTGCACTAGTTAAAGTCACAAATGATTTGTTATTAGCCGCTGACGATGGACTGGTCTCAATCCTGGTTCTGTTGGACCTCAGCGCAGCGTTTGACACCATTGACCACAACATTCTACTGCAGAGGTTAGAATGTGATGTAGGTGTTGGAGGAACAGCCCTCAGCTGGTTTAAATCCTATCTATCTGATAGGTACCAATTTGTTAATGTAAACCAGAGCTCCTCACCTTGCTCTAAAGTAATTTACGGTGTGCCACAGGGTTCGGTACTCAGTCCAATTCTGTTTATTCTTTATATGCTGCCATTAGGCAACATTATCAGAAAGCATGGCATTAACTTCCACTGCTATGCAGACGACACTCAGCTGTATTTATCAATGAAACCTGATCAGAGCGATCAAGTAGACAGACTTAGTACTTGTGTGAAGGAGATAAAGACCTGGATGACACTAAACTACCTGCTTCTTAACCCTGAAAAAAACGAGGTCATTGTGCTTGGCCCTAAGCATCTACGAGACGATCTATCTGAGCAGATAGCCACACTGGACAATGTTAGTGTAGCCTCTAGTTCTACTGTAAGAAATCTTGGAGTCTTATTTGACCAGGAGCTCTCATTTAAAGCTCATATAAATCAAGCTTGTAAAACAGCCTATTTCCATTTGCGCAACAAGAGCCAAAATCAGAAGAATCCTGCCTAAAAGCGATGCTGAAAAACGTATCCATGCATTTGTAACGACTAGATTAGACTACTGTAACTCCCTGCTTGCAGCGTGTCCTAAAAGCTCCATAAAAAGCTTTCAACTGGTTCAAAATGCAGCAGCAAGATTACTAACAGGAACAAAAAGAAGAGAGCACATTACGCCGGTGCTGAAGTCTCTTCACTGGCTCCCCGTCGAGTTTAGAATCAAATTCAAAATTCTACTCTTGACCTACAAAGCCATAAATGACATGGCCCCATCCTACCTCAAAGATGCTATAGAACCATATCATCCAAACAGAGCTCTTCGCTCTCAGAATGCTGGCCTTCTGGTGGTGCCAAGAGTCTCTAAAAGTACTGTAGGAGGTAGAGCGTTTAGCTACCAAGCTCCTGTGTTATGGAATCAGCTCCCGACCCATGTTAAATATGCTGACACAGTCTCTTCATTTAAGTCCAGGCTTAAAACGTTCCTCTTCGAAATCGCTTATGGTCAGAGTAGTTAGGAACAGAAACATAAACCCACAGCTTTAGCTACGCTGCCCTTGGAGTAACTATGCTGGGGAAGTATGATAGCTTGAGCACTATCCTCTTCTTCTTCTGACTACTTATGCTATCAAACAATATTTATTTTTTAATTCCACTTGCAAACTGTTCACCGCCTTCTTTTTCTTTCTCTCACTCCTGAGGACCTGTGGACCCAGATGTCCCTCTCCTGGTGAAGTGGTCCCTGCCCTGTGTGGACGGTCCCTCATCTGCCTGAGGAGTGGGTCCAGCTCGCCTCCGATGGTCCCTCATCTGCCTGAGGAGTGGGTCCAGCTCGACTCAGACGGTCCCTCATCTGCCTGAAGAGTGGGTCCAGCTCGACTCAGACGGTCCCTCATCTGCCTGAAGAGTGGGTCCAGTTCGCCTCCGACGGTCCCTCATCTGCCTGAAGAGTGGGTCCAGCTCGACTCAGACGGTCCCTCATCTGCCTGAAGAGTGGGTCCAGCTCCAGTCTCCTCGTGTCCGTCTGTCCGTCTGTGAGAGTCGGATCTCTCCTTCACTGGAACTCCTCCAGGTTTCTACGCTTTTTTCCCAAAGAGGTTTTTTTTTGTAGTTTTTCCTGGCCGAGAAGGAGAGTCTAAGGACAGAGGACCCTGGGACATCGTCCCTCGCCACCACAGACATTGTCTGACTTCATCGCCACCACAGACATTGTTGATTCATTTCTCCCTGTGGCCCTCAGAGGCAACTGTTGTTGTGATTTTGGGCCTTACAAAAATAAATTGATTTGATTTGATTTGATCACCGCTCTGAGCCAATAGGACACACACACGTGTGACATCACCGCTCTGAGCCAATAGGACACACACGTGTGTGACATCACCGCTTTGAGCCAATAGGACACACACACGTGTGACATCACCGCTCTGAGCCAATAGGACACACACGTGTGTGACATCACCGCTCTGAGCCAATAGGACACACACATGTGTGACATCACCACTCTGAGCCAATAGGACACACACATGTGTGACATCACTACTCTGAGCCAATAGGACACACACATGTGTGACATCACCACTCTGAGCCAATAGGACACACACACGTGTGACATGGAGGAGTATGAGAGAAAGAATGTGGATGAAGCACAGAAGGGAAAGAAGAGGAGCAGAGACCAGTGAAAGTCAGATGCCCTGAAAGAGAGAAAGAAAGGACAGAGCGAGATCATGTGGGTCAGTAGTCTGAGGACAAGCTCTTTTGGTCCAGAGACATCTGCAGGTAGAACACTAAAGCTGTGAACACATGAAGCTCTATCACCTTTTTCTGACAATCAAACTCTGGTTACTTAAAGTAACTCTGATTCTATGAGTGCAGGGACTCGGGTCAGGCTGGATGTTTTGGGCCTGATCTAAACTCTAATTGGACGTTCCACAGAGATCTTTTACAGCTGACGTTCCTCTGGAGAAACTAGAGCTAAAACATGATTAAAGTTAAACATGGACAGATTCTCCAGACACTGGGACAGATGGGACAGATACAGAGGGACATGTGCCTGGAGGACATTTTATTTTCAGGTATTTCATCTTTCTCTCTCTGGTCTTGTTCTGTTTGTCTGTATTTATAATATAAAAAGTATAATTTCAATCCTCAGAGACAAAGATGTGAAAGTGAACGGGAGAATGTAATTTCAGAGCTGAACACACCTCCAGACCCCGGCGTGAGGGAGACGAGTCTGTGCTCCTGACACAGTGGTGGTCCCAGCCCAAACCCTCTTCATTATTCATATTTGGATATTTATAGAGCTAATTCTAAGCTTTAGCATCAAACTGTTCATCATCTGTTATATTGAGCCAATAATACTTCCATAATGACTGACTCCAGCCACAGAGAGGAGGAGTCTGTGAGGAACATCTGAGAAATTCAACCTGAGGATTTAAGACCAGACCTACCTGAACACACCACCTCCAGAGCCTGAAGAGAGGAAGAGTCTGTGACACACTCTGTCACTGTAGACTCCCTCACACAGATAGAGCAGATGTTCCACGCATCACTCTCTGGAAAACCATCTCTGTCTCCGCCAGAAACAGCAGATCCACAGTCCAGCTCTCCACACACAGCAGCTGTGGCCCCCAGGTCCCAGACATTATAGCCGAACCCTCGTCTCCACTCTCCTCTGTGTTTCACCTCCACAGTCCCAGCACAGCGACTGGCCCCTCCCACCAGCCTGAGCAGCTCTGAACAGACTAGAGACAGAATGAGCCTTCTTCTTCTTTATATTTTGGTCTTTATTTATACTTATTGTGCAAAAGATTGGAAAATGATCACTGCCAATAGTCGACTCGCCCTTTACATCCCACTCACAAATCCCAGCAAGATCTCTTGATACCAGTGTTAGGTCTAAAACGGAGCTTCTCCCTGTGTGAACATCGATCCGCGTCCCCCTTCAATCATTTATACAAACCAAATTATTATCCTCCAAGAACTGTTCTACAATCTCCCCTTTTGCATCATTCTGCGCTGCCCCCCATAAAGTGCTATGTGAATTAAAATCCCCACACCATACTATATTATTACTACACCCCCCTTGTATTCCTTTAACTTCATCTAACTGCAATCTCTTACAGGAATTATAAAAATGTATGACAGTGATTACTCGACCATTTATCCAGACTTCAACAAGAATAAATTCCTCATCCTTCCCCTTTCTAACCACTCTAAAAGCTGTATTTTCCTTAATAAAAGTGACACACCCTCCTCCACTACCTTCCACCCTGTCACACCTAATCGCAGTGTAATTCAATATTCTAAAATCTAACTCAGGCTTTAACCAAGACTCCTGTACACAAATAATGCCTCGTGCATTAGATAGTTGAGAGATAAACCATTTGAATTCTTGACCATTTGAGATAAAGCTTCTTGCATTCCATTGGATAAATAATTAAAATCATATCAGTCTGTGTCAGTCTCTTTCAGCCTAATAATTAAAACCATATCAGTCTCTTTCAGCCTCAAACTCATCCCTGACTTCTTCCCATCTAAGATCATCAATTTCCAGGCAGACATGGGTTAGTCCTAGTTTAGACCTAGAATAGTCCTGTTACAGACATGGATTAGTGCTAGTTTAGACCTTGAATAGTCCTGTTTGTCCAGTGCAGTTTCGTATGGTCAGAACAATCGACAACTAAATTTAAATTGTTCAGAAATGTTATATCTAGCCTGTTTCCCCCTCTCTTCTGCTGCTGAAGCCTCTACAGGCCGCTGAGCAGTACTGCAGGAAGCTTGGTTCTTCTTCTCCTATGGCTGCTCAGTCTGTGGGCGTGTTCAGAGGCCCGTTCATGCTCCGCCCTCTAATATGAGCTTTAGATCCAGAGAGGACAGTTTAGTTTAGTTCACTTTAGTTTTAGTTTATTAAGTTCCACACATACACAAACAAACACACACACACACACACACACCTCACACGAAAGCGCAAGGTATGTGTATAGCGCCAGAGCCATGTCCAAGGAACCAGGACTAAAGCAGGTCTAAACCAGGACTAAACCAGGACTAAACCAGGACTAAAGCAGGTCTTAACCAGGACTAAACCAGGACTAAAGTAGGTCTTAACCAGGACTAAAGTAGGTCTTAACCAGGACTAAACCAGGACTAAACCAGGACTAGACCAGGTCTAAACCAGGTCTAAAACAGGTCTTAACCAGGTCTTAACCAGGACTAAACCAGGACTAAACCAGGTCTAAACCAGGACTAAACCAGGACTAAACCAGGTCTAAACCAGGTCTAAACCAGGTCTTAACCAGGACTAAACCAGGACTAAAACCGGTCTGAGTCTGGTCTGTGAAAGTTTCCTGTTTTTGACACATTTTTATCTCTTCATCGTTTTTGTTTTTTCTCGTTTAAACCCAGAGCTCAGCCAGAATCTGATGTTTTACACGATTTAAGTGTTTATTGAACGTTAAGGCACGACACAAAAGAGAAGCATTTATTTATTTACTTACTTACTTACTTACTTACTTTACTTTTTTTTACTTTTAAACCAAGGTGACGGCGTGTGAGTCTGAAAGAAGAAAAAGCACGTGTGGAACGAGGCAGAACAAGGTAAACGCGTTAGTTTTGTGGAACATGTCTCCAAAACTCTGTTCTGGTGAAACCTGCTTTAGCTTTCAGCCCAGACTCATCTCTCTCATGTTTTGATCGTTCTTCAGCCCTGTCTGACCGTGAGGTCCCCCCTCTGGACCGTGTGGTCCCCCTTCTGGACCGTGTGGTCCCCCTTCTGGACCGCGAGGTCCCCCCTCTGGACCGTGTGGTCCCCCTTCTGGACCGTGAGGTCCCCCTTCTGGACCGTGTGGTCCCCTCTGGACCGTGAGGTCCCCCCTCTGGACCGTGAAGTCCCCCCTCTGGACCGGGAGGTTCCCTCTGGTCCGTGAGGTCCCCCCTCTGGACCGTGAGGTTCCCCCTTTGGACCGTGAGGTTCCCCCTTTGGACCGTGAGGTGTCCTCTCTGGACCATGAGGTGTTCCCTCTGGACTGTGAGGTCCCCTCTGGACTGTGAGGTCCCCTCTGGACCGTGAGGTGCCCCCTCTGGACCGTGAGGTCCCCTCTGGACCGTGAAGTTCCCCCTTTGGACCGTGAGGTTCCCTCTGGACCGTGAGGTGTCCTCCCTGGACCGTGAGGTGTCCCCTCTGGACCGGGAGGTTCCCTCTGGACCGTGAGGTGTCCTCTCTGGACCATGAGGTGTTCCCTCTGGACTGTGAGGTCCCCTCTGGACTGTGAGGTCCCCTCTGGACCGTGAGGTGTCCCCTCTGGACCGTGAGGTGTCCCCTCTGGACCGGGAGGTTCCCTCTGGACCGTGAGGTTCCCTCTGGACCGTGAGGTGTCCCCTCTGGACCGTGAGGTGTCCCCTCTGGACCGTGAGGCCAGTTTATCTGTGAAACGTGGTGCTAAATATATTTGTTCTTATTTGCGGACATATTTGTGTGAAACACATTTGAAGTGCGATTAAACTGCTGCAGGGAAATATCACGATGAACGATATTGAAACGACTTTATCCTGACACAAGGACCTCAAAGGACACTTGTCTTTAACCCTGTTCTCACTCCGAGCCTCAAAAACACTCCCGATGTCAAAGGTCACGCTCCGAGGTCTCCTGTGCTGTTTGAGGTCCATAAATCCTCTCCAGATTCTCCTTCATTACAACTGCATGCTTTTTATCTCACCCATGTAATTCCCTCTGCTGCCAGTAGATGAAGCCAAAAGTCTATTTAAAACAGTTGTTTTTTCTTCTATAACATGAGATACTACAGTAAAATACAGTACAAAACTATACAAACGTAATGAAGTATTTGTGAACACCATTGAGCTTCAGATTCTGGCTCACACCAGCAACGCTCTGATTTGACCTGAAATAAAGTCATTTTTCACACAAGGTAAAACCCCGCCTCCTTTTTCATTTGATAATTATAGAGTTTAAATCAGATTCGAGGTTTCTTTCCATATAAATGGAAAACATGTTTTATTCCATCATCAAACAGCCGGTTGGAGATGGAAATCGGGAGCGTCTGGAACAGAGAGAGAAATCTGGGCAAAACATTAATTTTTATAGTTTCAATCCTTTGACTTCGACTTAAGTCCAGGATAAGGTTCTTTTTATTAGTAGTAAAAGGAGGTGTATAATGATGATGTACATTCATTTTGAGCCCGACATTGGACCATTGGATTTCTTGTTTTGGTCAAATATATTAGAACATCATCTGCAGCAGGCAACGTTATGTTCTGTCCCGTCAATTGTAACTCCGTGAATTGTTTTTGATTGTGTAATAAATGGGGCTAATTATGTCCAAATAAGAAGCAAACAGGAGGAGGGACCAGGCACAGCCCTGTCTCACCCCTCTGTCAAGAGTCAGTGGATCTGTCACATGACCATTGATTTTAATTCTTGATGTTGGACCATCGTAAAGAGCCTTAACATGTTTTGTAATTAAATCATTGATTTGAAATGTGTTAATCACTTTAAATAAATAAGTCCAGCTACAGAATCTAAATCCTTCTCAGCGTCCAGACTTATTCTTACATCTTTGTTTAGTCTTATGTTGTCTTGTGTTTGTCGTTTGCTCATGAATCCTGTCTGATCTTTGTGGATTCAGTTTGGGAGGATTTGTTCCATTCTTTTGGACATAATTGAGGTGTATAAACAATAGTCCACATTCAGAATAGAAATAGTCTATATGAGGCACAGTCCAGTCGGTCCTTCCCTTCTTCTGGTGTCAGGAATATGATGGCCTCTTTCACACTAGGAGGGGAGGAGTTTTATTAAGTGACAGTTAAAAGTTGATCAAAGTAAAGGAGTAAGTGTGTCTTTAGAGCTTTATACACATATTTATTCTTTTTTTATTTTTTCAAGGGCTATGAGACATTTTTAATCCTTTACCCGGAATATGTTTTTCTTTCATTTTTCCGAGCTCTCAAGCCTCAAACACAGGACAAGACGGAATAACTGAAACATGCAGGAAGCTGAGGGAAAACTGTCCCAATAATACACACTACACTGCATTTAGTACTTTAAATAAGATAAGATATTCCTTTATTGTCCACACATGGGGAAATTTCATTGTTGCAACACAGGTAGATACAAAGGTAGATACAGAAGAAAAGAACAGATCACTTATAGGAAGTTTGAAAAACACTCTCAATAGAAGAACTCTTACAAACAAAAACTCCTATAGACAAAACCTCCCATTTCCCAACAAGGGATGGAGGGGAAAAATAATAAAGATAAATTAAATAAATGAATAAATACCATTGCATGTGATCACGACAGTAATTGCACATGAATATGTGTCACGACAGTAATTGCACAATAATTGCACATGAATCACGACAGTAATTGCACATGAATATTACGGAATTGCACATGGTTAGGTCAGTATTGCGAGTGTTCAGGGCTAACAGTGTTTGTTAAAAAGTCTGACAGCAGCAGAAGGAAAGACCTGTGAAACGTCTCCTTCACACAGCGAGGGTGGATCAGTCTCTCACTGAAGCTGCTCTCCAGAGCGGACAGAGTGTCCTGCAGGGGACAGAGTGTCCTGCAGGGGGCGACACTCATGGTCCAGCATAGATGTGAATCTAGCCAGGACCCTTCTGTCCCTCACCTCCTGCACCGAGTCCAGAGCGCAGCCCAGGACGGAGCTGGACTTCTTGATGACTTTGTCCAGCTTCCTCCTCTCCCTCTCTGTGATGCTGCTGCTCCAGCAGGCCACACCTACAGGAGCTGATGCCACCACAGAGTGAGAGAAGGTCTTCAGGAGTGGCCCTGTCACTCCAAAAGACCTGAGTCTCCTCAGGAGGTAGAGCCGACTCTGGCTCTTCCTGCCCTTCCCTGGATGTTCACTGGTGAGGGGGCAGTGGGGTGGTGTCTGCGGAAGTCCACCACCATCTCCTTGGTCTTTCCCGCGTTGATGAGGAGGTGGTTCCGCTGACACCAGTCCACAAAGTCCTGCGCCAGTCCCCTGTACTCCGCATCATTGTCGTCCGTGATGAGTCCGATGATGGCAGAGTCGTCAGAGAACTTCTGCAGGACACAGCTGTCCGTGTCGGGTCTGAAGTCTGCAGTGTAGAGGGTGAAGAGAAAGGGCGCGAGGACAGTGCCCTGGAGCCCCCACACTGCAGGTCCGAGTGTCAGACACAGTCCCGTGCTCTCACAAACTGGGGTCGGTCTGTGAGGTAGTCCAGGATCCAGTACTCCACACCAGCCATCTCCAGCTTGTCCCGCGAGAGCAGCGGCTGATGGTGTTGAAGGCGCTGGAAAGATCGAAGAACAGGATCCTCACAGAGCTGCCAGGCTTTTCCAGGTGAGAGAGAGAGCGGTGCAGCAGGGAGATGACGGCATCCTCCACTCCGATGCCAGGCCGATATGCAAACTGCAGCGGGTCCATGGCTGAGCCCACGGTGGAGCGGAGGTGGTCCAGGACCAGCCGCTCCAGTGTCTTAATCAGGTGGGACTTGAGAGCCACTGGCCTGAAGCTGTTGAGGTCTTTGGCGCGCGGTGTCTTGGGCACAGGAACCAGACAGCAGGTCTTCCAAACCTGTGGTACCACCCTCAGCATCAGGCTCATGTTGAAGACAAGTACTCCATATAAAACACACGAACTGCAGTAAATGAAAAGCAGAATGAAACAATTGTCCAAATTCTTTATTCAACCGTCTACAGCTCAAATCTTATCCTTGTACAGAAATATACCAAAAATATCAACACGATAAATATTTACCCTATAAAATATAGTTCCATTGGTCATTTACTGAACGATAAGTATAGTAATTATTAAGGTGACAACAATTATTTTAGCTGTCGACTAGTCACCAAATAAAGGGTGAAATATTGTGACTGAGGCTTCTAGAGAGAGAATGTTTACGAATAAAGTAGAAAAAAGTAAGAACATAAATTGTTTAGTATTTTTTTTTTTTTTTTTTTACCTTTTTAGCTCAAAAAAACGATCAATATTCTTTTTTTTTTTTTTACTGAAAACGTCGCAGCCCTCGTAACCATGGCGACAGTCGCGCGGTCACAAAAGCCGCCGCGTCGCGCTCTGTTGCGTAAAACACTCTTTGATCTGCGCCGTTTCTGTCGACCCAAACAAACAGGGAGGAGTCGGTGGCGTCCGCGCGCAGACGGATCGGCGCGCGCTCGCTAATTCTGACGCCTACATCCGGGAACTACACCGAGCTCGCTCTCCAACATGGCGGCGTCAGGTGAGGTTTATGTGGCTCTCGTTTGTGTGCGCGTCGTAGCCTCATTTGAGCGGGATTTTTTGGCGTTTGCGCTCCTTCGCGTCACTTTGCGGGTTGGTAACGCTTCTGCTCGCGCCCTGGTCTCGTTGTCTCACGCTCGCGGCGCGGTTTAGTCGGTTGTTTTGGTCCCGTAAAAGACGACGCGGCTCCGGGGCGAAAGCGAATGAACGAAGCTACGACTTGCACAACACTTTGAAGCGGCAGTTTACGCCCGAAATACGCCGTTATTGTTGCCAGTTGTGCCGTTTTCTGACGCCCGCGCGACCGACGAGTCCGCGCGGCCGGTGTGCGCGTCTTTTTGCGGTGTTTGTAAGTGCGCAAAGAGCTGGCACATTGCACGTCCGCGGCGGTAGCTTTCTCCGTGAATGCGCTCAGGGCTGAACCGGTGTCATGGCAGAATCTGCACCCCGAGCAAAGTGGATAGAATGTACACTTTTTACGTGTTTTTGTGTTTCTTCTTTGTATGTACACACTTATTAGTTGATATGACGATCGTTAATCAACAACGTACCTGAAATAGAACGTTTAATTGCTTTGATATACGTTTTACGCCACTGGTCATCCGCGTGTGTTCACTCTGGATCGTTTAAACGATTATATTTCACTGTAAACGCGTAAACTGTTGTAAATGTTGTGTTTATGACGTATGGCCGGTGCAGAAATGCTTTTGTTGTTGTATCATGTGATTTACTCAGTGTCATAGCGCCCTCTTCGAGTCACGTTTCGCCGGGGTGCGGGTTTGAGTAGAGCACCGCGCCGCCTTGCCGTTCCCACGTGTGCGGTGGCCGCTTCCCAACGTCGCTCTTTCCCCGGTACCGTCCGCGGTCCGTGGAAGCGGAGCCGCCGCGGCGCAGCCCTCTTCCGGTGGGCCGTGTCCGAGGCGCGCCGCGGCCCCCGAAAGCGCAGTCCGGTGATGGCGCACTTGGGTCGGTTTTTTGTGTCGGTGGCGCGCGCGCTAGGCCTGAGACCACTGCACACACCGAGTCTCCTTCCGCGGGACTCTGCTGCTGACTAAGCCCCGTGCAGCGGGGGCGCCGGGCCGGGGGGACACCACTTTAAACAGACTCACGATTAGTCGACTAAAACATAGTCGTAAGTTAAAAAAAAACAGACTTTTAAAAGATCTTTTTATAACAAAGAGTGAGACATGATTACATTTAAAATAAATTTCTGATGTTTTGTTTTTGGGCTGAATTAATTTGCAAATGTATTAATCTAGTTTTTATTCTTTTGATTAGTAATTTAGACCCCAAGAGGCCAATGAGATGTTTTTAAATAAGTTTTACCCAGTTAAAGGTGAAGTGAAGCCAGGACAAGCTGATGGTCGCGTCTCCCGAGCCCGGCCCCCGGTCTGGATCGCATGTCCCGAGCCCGGCCCCCGGTCTGGGTCGCGTGTCCCGAGCCCGGTTGGTTCCTCGGGCTCGGTTGGTTCCTCGGGCTCGGTTGGTTCCTCGGGCTCGGTTGGTTCCTCGGGCTCGGTTGGTTCCTCGGGCTCGGTTGGTTCCTCGGGCTCGGTTGGTCCAGATCTCTGCAGTTTATAAAGACTTGATGTTGTGTAAAAGTATCACGGGCACATCTCTGTATCGATACAAAGTTTGTCACGATATTGATTTATTGAGCTCAGGCCAAGTCCCCTGTGTTTTCTCCTCCCTCGTCCTCAAAGTCTCATTGTTTCACCGCGATCAAGAGTCCAGATCTAGAAGCTTCCTCTTGATATTCTCCTCTTGATGGTTCCTCCCCTTGGTAGTTTCTCCTCTTGGTAGTTTCTCCTCTTGGTGGTTGCTCCTCTTGATGGTTTCTCCTCTTGATGGTTTCTTCTCTCCCGTGTCTGGTCCGTGTTGTCCAGAATGTGCTTCACATTTATCCAGATCCTTCTCATGGCTCCATCTCAGTCAGATCTTACGTTGACCTCCATCTTCATCACGACTCTCATCTTCGCCTTAAGTTCACTGTTTATGATTTAAAATAATCGTTTGTTGCTTCTAACTCCTAATTATTGATAACGGTAAAAAGCCCACGTGTTTTTATTATTTTTATTTTTTTTAATCTAAAGTAAAGCACAGAAAGAGAGTAAAGACGCATCACCCCAAAAGTCTAGAAATAGTTGCATTAAAAAACACCTCAGTTGTCATAATGCACCGTAGCCTTCAGGGCTCTGGCGCGGCTCTGGCGCGGCTCTGGCGCGGCTCTGGCGCGGCTCTGGCGCGGCTCTGGCGCGGCTCTGGCGCGGCTCTGGCGTGGCTCTGGCTGGTCGTAAACAGTGACTCTGCGTTTCTCTGTTTTGGTGGCGCAGAGGAATGTCCTGACGCGTGGCTTTGGTCCAGTGAAGCTTTGGTCAGCTGCACTGACCCTGGCTCTGGTCCAGGGGGCGGGGCTGATCTTTTGGGGGCACAGAGGGGGGGGGAAAGGTCATTAGATGGCACCGGGCTTGTGAGATGACGATTAAACGATTGTCTCAACAGAGCTCCAAGTGAAGCTGTAAATTAAATGTTTTAAATCTAATTAGATGAAACGTTATGAGCCTCGCCTGGTCCAGTGACTTTAAAGAGTTTAGAGCCCTAAAAAAACCTTTCCACCTTCTAATGTCCTAAAAGAAATTAACCTTTTTATAAAACCCTGCACAGACAGACCCCGCCCTCTCTGACTCTGTTGTGGGTGGGACAAACCCCGCCCTCTCTGACTGTTGTTGGTGGGACAGACCCCGCCCTCTCTGACTGTCGTTGGTGGAACAGACCCCGCCCTCTCTGACTGTCGTTGGTGGAACAGACCCCGCCCTCCCTGACTGTCATTAGTGGGACAGACCCCGCCCTCACTGACTGTCATTAGTGGGACAGACCCCGCCCTCCCTTACTGTCTTTGGTGGGACAGACCCCGCCCTCCCTGTGTTGACTCTGTTGTAAAGTTGTATTTTGGAGTCGTCTCTTATCTGTCTGAGCACATGTGCGTTACTCAACACTTAACGTCTTTAAGTCCTGGGGGTTCAGTCTCGGCGGTTCAGTCTCGGATGATGGGGAACGATGGCGCTCTATTCTCACCTGGTCTTCAGAATGACAGTATTTTGAGAATGTGCCACTGACTGAAGTACATTTACATATATTTACATATTTGTGTTTTCTCTTCCGTTTACAGCTAAGAAGAAGAATAAGAAGGGGAAAACCCTGACTTTGACTGATTTCCTTGCTGAGGACACCGGGGGCAACAACAATGCGCCCGCCCCGAGTTACCCAACTAAGTCCACGAGTTGGGCCGATGAGACGGACGATCTGGATGGAGATGGTGAGCCTCAGCCACACGGCTGTAAAACCCGTAACGACGTGTGTGCGAGACGTTTCACTTGTGTGCGCCAGACGAGACGTTTCACTTGTGTGCGCCAGACGAGACGTTTCACTGCGTGCGCGCCAGGCGAGACGCTTCACTGCGTGCGCGCCAGATGAGACGTTTCACTGCGTGCGCGCCAGACGAGACGTTTCACTGCGTGCGCGCCAGGCGAGACGTTTCACTGCGTGCGTGCCAGACGAGACGTTTCACTGCGTGCGCGCCAGACGAGACGCTTCACTGCGTGCGTGCCAGACGAGACGTTTCACTGCGTGCGCGCCAGATGAGACGTTTCACTGCGTGCGCGCCAGACGAGACGTTTCACTGCGTGCGCGCCAGGCGAGACGTTTCACTGCGTGCGCGCCAGGCGAGACGTTTCACTGCGTGCGCGCCAGGCGAGACGTTTCACTGCGTGCGCGCCAGGCGAGACGTTTCACTTGCCGCTGTCCACTTTAGACCAACCCTCTGTCCACTTTAGACCGCCATACAAACGCATGTGAATAAATACAAGTTTAATGCCATTCAATGGAACATTCCAGGCAAAGCAATGACCCATGTCCATGACGACGAGCAGGGGGCGGACCCTCATCATAAAAGTTACACACTGCACTTAATGTATCGGCAAGTTTGACAGCTAGTGTCAAGTCCAGATGATACAAGTGACTCTTTTCTACAATGAAACACTCCTGGATGAATGAGGGATTACACCCACATGTTTATAGTTAATTTAATTATTAATTAATTTAATTACGCTGAAAATGGTGTTTAATTAAAATTGAAATCCCGGTTTGAGAGCTAACATTGTGTTCCGTCTCAGTCTCGACATCGTGGCACACAGAGGAGGACTCGTACCGTGCACCTGCCATCGACCGCTCCATCCTCCCCACAGCTCCTCGCTCGGCCCGAGAGCCCAACATCGACCGCTCCCGCCTGCCGCGCTCACCGCCCTACACCGCCTTCCTGGGGAACCTGCCCTACGACGTCAGCGAAGAGTCCATCAAGGAGTTCTTCCACGGACTGGCAGTGAGTAGAGCACTGAATACTGGCTATTACACACTGCTACACTCCAACAGGGGTGGTTACACACTGCTACACTCCAACAGGGGTGGTTACACACTGCTACACTCCAACAGGGGTGGTTACACACTGCTACACTCCAACAGGGGTGGTTACACACTGCTACACTCCAACAGGGGTGGTTACACACTGCTACACTCCAACAGGGGTGGTTACACACTGCTACACTCCAACAGGGGTGGTTACACACTGCTACACTCTCACCCTCTGGCTATTATCAACTGCCACACTCCGACAGAGGTTTTTATGGTCCCACCTGAACAGAAAAAGCAAAACGAGTGGGTTGACCGTGTTGACGACCTTTATGAAGGAGACAAATGGTTGTTGGAGAAGATTTCTACAGAGGGCGCTGTTCATGTAGTGCTCCATCTGTAGTCGCCCGTGTGAAATGACGGTGCTGCAGGTGAACTGAACTGAACTGCGTGAGAAATGAAGCTGAGGAAATATCATATAAATCAAAGTGACATAGCACTGTTGTCAGTAAATCTGCTGTGTCCACCTCATCGTCTGCCAGATGAAAGACCGATGCAGATGCCACAGCTCTCATGGCCCCTGCCTGAAGTATCCTTTTAGAACAGCAGGTTGACGAATAGGAACTGTTAAGGAGGAAAAAAACGCTTTACTTTGACACTGAGCTGGCTGCCCATACGGCCAAAGTGAGCGTGTTAAAGGCCTCAGATTGTAAAGTTTCTGCTTAGTCAGATGGAAGTAAGGAGGAAAGCCACTGCAGTTAAATGCAGAAGGGGCAACATTTCTAACTACATTTACCACCCAGTTGTTTCAGACGAAGGCTGTGGAGAGTGATTGGAATTGGAAACTTTCTTGTGAAACCTGAGAACAAATATTTGACATACCCAGAGGTAATGATCCAGAGGTAAAGGCTTTGTTTGAGAGCACTGTGTAGGATGAGCAGGCACGTCCAGTAGAGAAGCTCATTATTTACTTTTCCTTCTGGCTAAATTGATGGCTGTAAGTCGGCTCCTTAAGTTTAAAAACTTGCTGTTGTTGGTGCAGCATATACTGCAGTGGAGAGAGACTCTGGCGAGATCAGAAATGAGTTCTGAGCATTTGGAAGAGGATATGAAAGTCCAGATGGAAATGATCAAAGCTCAAGTCTCAAAGGTGGAAAATGCCTGTGAAGTTGAACGTGGTCGTGCAAATGGTCAAGAGATATTGCCTGGTTTTCAATACCCCAGCTGCATCGCACCATGCAGGTGTTTGGGAGAGATTGGTTCGGTCTGTTCGTGAAGTCTTGAACTCCATTCTGAAGACACAGATTCTGGATGAAGCGAATCTGGTTGTTTTGTGAAGCTGGGGCTGTTAACAGCCGTCCTACAACAAAAGCATCTACAGATCTACTTCATAACCCTGACCCCTCGCGATGCTCATGGACGATATCGCACTGCACAGTTCATGGATCACAGCTAGAGTTTTGATGCTGTTCTGGATACAAATGGCAAGTGCACACTGAGGATTAAAACTGAAACGAATGTTCAGGACAGACCAATCGCTAAAGTCTGCCTTCTGCTGGAAGGATTGGACTATTATGACCTATGAACTTTTAATCGTTTGGATTATATGAATCTTGCATGATTTACCGTGTACTGACTCAAAGGACTGAACGTTGTCAGGTTGTTTCATGTGGACTGGCCCAATAACGATGGAGTCCTGACCCATAAACCAGGTCAAAAAATCTGACCTCTGACACACAGACTGACCTGGAGAGGTCAGAGGGAGCGGAAGCAGGTTGGGTTGTGTTGGGTGGAGCGGAAGGCTCATGGGTGTGTGTTTTCTCCTCAGATCAGTGCAGTGCGACTGCCTCGAGAGCCCTCGAATCCCGAGCGGCTGAAGGGCTTCGGCTATGCGGAGTTCGACGACGTGGACTCACTAATGAGAGCGCTCAGCCTCAACGAAGAGGTCAGACCTTTGTCCCTTTACTGTCCGAGCTTTCAGTCAAAACGTAACACGATGTAGAACTGCCTTTCACTTTCCGGCGGCTTCATAGATGTAACTATTTTTACCTTCTCCACAGAATCTGGGAAACAGGAGAATTCGAGTTGATATCGCCGACCAATCAAACGACAAAGGTACAAATATTTACTCGTTTCATCTTCAAGTAACTCATTTCTGACCCGTTTCTACTGGAAGCCCGATGTTTCCCAGCCCCACTCATTTTGTGTGTTTGCGCGTGCGTTTTGCGTACAAACGTGTTCCGTGTGTGATTTCAGAGCGTGACAACGGGATGGGCAGAGACAGAGGCCGGATGTCCGACATGGGCCCGGACAAAACGGACTCGGCGGATTGGAGGGCTCGTCCGGTGGATGACGTGGACGACGGGCCGCCCAAAAGAGGAGAGGACTCGTCATTCGGTGCGTTTTCTTATCGCCTTGACGATGGTTTGGCCTCTGAAGATATCCCGACGTAACGAATGAAATGACCACGTGTCTTTTACACTCCGCAGGATCTCGTGACCGCTACGAGTCGGATCGTTACAGAGACGGCCCTCGCAGAGACGACGGAGGACGGGAACGATACGGAGGGGGGCGTGATCGCTACGACGACCGGGACCGCAGGGATCGCTACGACGACAGAGGAGGAGGTCAGGAGCTTATTCAACTTATATCTGTCTCGTTTTGAGTATTTCGGATTTATATTGTAGCTTCAAATAAATATGTTTGAATATGTCCAGTTTTGGCTCTTTCTCCAGTTTGAAACGTCTTCTGTAGTTTACTGACCAATGTGTGGGGGGGAAATGTCAAGACGGTGTTAAAGATGGTCAAAGCCTTGGAAACGAAAGTCTAATCTGGCTCTAACATGCTTGAATGCGGTCCTTTTCCTGTGGGCGGCGCCGGCGGCGTTTCAGGTTTCGACTCTCGCGGCGGTGGCGGGCGGCGAGCCTTTGGCACCAGTTTCGGCGGCAGCCGCGACTATGACTCCCGCGGCAGCAGCGACCGATTTGGCGACAGAGATCGCTACGGCGAAGACCGGTACGAGAGGAAGGAGGAGCGCCGGGACGAGGATCGTGGTGAGGACCCGACAAGTTTGTGCTCTCGTTTGGGAGATCGCACTAACCCATTCTGATAGTTTGAATATGATGCACTGAATATGCAAATGTCGTGAGGCTCAGAGCGACACGCCCAGGCGTATTTGTGCATATCTTCAATTTATTTTGCATCAACATGCTCAACATAACATTTACTCTTCAGTCCTGTTACAAACATTATAGTATTTAAAAAGTACTTTCTACTCTCAAATGCAGTAAAGTACAGGCTCTTGAGTCCTCTCTCTGTCCCTCAGGTCCTTCACAGAGGCCCAAGCTGAACCTGAAGCCTCGCAGCGTCCCCAAAGAGGAGGAGGGCAGCAGCGGCCCCGGCCCCGCACCCACCCCGGCCCCCGCCGCCTCCAGGTCCGCCTCCATCTTCGGAAACGCCAAACCGGTCGACACCGCGTCCAAAGAGCGCGAGGTGGAGGAGCGGCTAAAGAAGCAGGAGGAGCGACGACAGAGGCAGCTGGAGGAGGACAAAGGGAGGGCCCCAGAATGGAAGAGGGACAGGTACAAGTACACAAGCTACTGCACAAGCTACTGCACAAGCTACTGCACAAACATCTGTTGCTACTGCACAGAAGCTCGTGTGATTCCCGTTGCCCATAACGTGTGTAAAACATGTGATGGTGTTTTCCAGGGACCCGAGCTGGCGCAGTGAAGAGTCCCACACCGAGAGGTCCCGTACAGGAAGTGAATCCTCACAGCCAGGAAGTACTTCTGGGAGAGGTAAGGTCACCGAGCGTCTTCACCGGGGCGTTTGTCCATCTCCCGTCTTTAGTTTTAGACCAGAGCGTGTCATTTCTGCTTTTGAAACGATCCTTGTATTGTGGGGTCTTCTCTGATGTTTAACCCCGCCTCCCTCTGGCGTCCACATGTTTAACCCCGCCTCCCTCTGCCGTCCACATGTTTAACCCCGCCTCCCTCTGCCGTCCACATGTTTAACCCCGCCTCCCTCTGCCGTCCACATGTTTAACCCCGCCTCCCTCTGCCGTCCACATGTTTAACCCCGCCTCCCTCTGCCGTCCACATGTTTAACCCCGCCTCCCTCTGCCGTCCACATGTTTAACCCCGCCTCCCTCTGCCGTCCACATGTTTAACCCCGCCTCCCTCTGCCGTCCACATGTTTAACCCCGCCTCCCTCTGCCGTCCACATGTTTAACCCCGCCTCCCTCTGCCGTCCACATTTAACCTCGCCTCCCTCTGCCGTCCACATTTAACCCCGCCTCCCTCTGGCGTCCACATGTTTAACCCCGCCAACCCCGCCTCCCTCTGGCGTCCACATGTTTAACCCCGCCTCCCTCTGCCGTCCACATGTTTAACCCCGCCTCCCTCTGCCGTCCACATGTTTAACCCCGCCTCCCTCTGCCGTCCACATGTTTAACCCCGCCTCCCTCTGCCGTCCACATATTTAACCCCGCCTCCCTCTGCCGTCCACATGTTTAACCTCGCCTCCCTCTGCGGTCCACATTTAACCCCGCCTCCCTCTGGCGTCCACATATTTAACCCCGCCTCCCTCTGGCGTCCACATGTTTAACCCCGCCAACCCCGCCTCCCTCTGCGGTCCACATTTAACCCCGCCTCCCTCTGGCGTCCACATGTTTAACCCCGCCTCCCTCTGGCGTCCACATGTTTAACCCCGCCAACCCCGCCTCCCTCTGCCGTCCACATGTTTAACCTCGCCTCCCTCTGCCGTCCACATTTAACCCCGCCTCCCTCTGGCGTCCACATATTTAACCCCGCCTCCCTCTGGCGTCCACATGTTTAACCCCGCCAACCCCGCCTCCCTCTGCCGTCCACATGTTTAACCTCGCCTCCCTCTGCCGTCCACATTTAACCCCGCCTCCCTCTGGCGTTCACATATTTAACCCCGCCTCCCTCTGGCGTCCACATGTTTAACCCCGCCAACCCCGCCTCCCTCTGCCGTCCACATGTTTAACCCCGCCTCCCTCTGCCGTCCACATGTTTAACCCCGCCTCCCTCTGCCGTCCACATGTTTAACCCCGCCTCCCTCTGTCCCCCCAGGCTCCCGCTGCAGAGACGAGCGCCCGGGGGAGAACGAGGTGTTTGGTCAGGAGGCTGAGCCCACATCCCCGAGCTCCCCTCGGCCCCCGGTCCTGGCCCCTAAAGAGCCGCTTAAAGTGATGCCCGCACCGCCTCCCAAAGAGAACGTCTGGGCCAAACGCAGCGCAGGGGGCTCCGAGGGGGAGAGGGGGCCGCCCGTGTCCCCTGACGCCAACACGCCCCCTAGAGTCAGGTACTTAAACGTCGCCGCAGCTCAGGAACTTTAGATTAAAAACCCTTAAAATCTGTGTGTGTGTCTGTGTGAACGCGCCTGATTGGTGCTGGTCTGTGAGTGACAGGTGGATTTAACCAGTCACGGTCTGAGATGTGTAAAACTGTCTCTGTTTGTGTGTCTGCAGCTCTGGAGACGAGCGAGGATCTGGGAAAGGTAAGAACTGTGTGAGCTTCTCCTGCGCTAACGCTTTGCTCAACCCGCTCCCGCCGCCCCGCCCCTGCTGCTCCTGCTGCTCTGCTGTAGTGTAGTGTAGTGTGGAGTGGAGTGTAGTGACCTTTTTGAGCGTGCAGTGTGTGAGTGTAGTTCTCTGGATTAAAGGTGCTCCCGTCAATCGCACAATATCTGGTCAAAATGAGCAGATCGCCATAGAAACCATCGCACGGTCGGCGTTTTCCTCGTCCAGGCACCGACGATCAAACGAGTAAATGTAAAACACAATCTGGACCAAACAATAAGAGCTTTAATTACAAAAACCACGAGGTCATTATTAACTCAAACTGTCATAAACGCACACGTCATTAGTCGATCTTCTCCACGTCGGATCTGAACGTGTTAAAAGTCCAAACGTGACTCTCCGCGACGTTTGTGACGGTCAGACGGGACTGGACGGAGGAGCACCTTCACTCCAGACCCCCTTCACTGGTCTGGTTTCTCTTAAAGATGAGAACAAGGCTGACGGTGTGCGGCGGGGGGCCCCACGAGCCAGGGGGGGCTCCGCGGGGCCAGCGACCGGCAGAGGCCGAGGAGAGGGGCCCAAGGAGCGCAGGAAGGAAGCGGACAGGTCAGGAGCCCCAAAGGGAACGCACGGGAGTCCAGAGAGGAACGTGAGGTAGAAGGAGAGGACAGGAGGACAGAGGAGGAGGAGGAGGAGGAGAGGGTGCAGAGGAGGAGAAAGGGGGGGAGGGAGGGAAGAGGAGGAGAAAGAAGAGTTCAGACGGCGTTTCTCACATGTTCTAACTCTTTCTTAATGGCTCTGACACAGAAAAGAACCTCGAAGAGAACGAGACTCCAGACCCGCTCCAGAGCCAAAGAAATACGAAGAGTCCCCAACTCCCGTAAGACACGCCTCCATCTGTCACTTTGTGTGTTTGTTTGTTTTGTGCGTTTCACGAGCTCACGGTGTCAAAGGTCAACGTGACGACGCTCGGGAACGAGGAAAAACGTCTCGATTTAGCGATCAGTTGCGATGATCGAGCCCAAAATAACAGTGAAATCTTTACTTTCTTTACGTTTTACTTTCGTTCTTTGACTTGTTTCTGTTCCTAAACAAAAGACAAAATGAAGTTAAACGTGACTAAAACGGCCAATAAAATGAAGTTCTTAACATTTACCGTATTTTCTGGACTTAAAGTTACATTTTATGGGGAAATGTATTTGATAAAAACCAAGACCAAGAACAGACATTTCATCTTGAAATGCTGTTTAAAATAATAACAGATGAGAGAACATGGTGAATAGGTGTACGTATGCTAACGCTAACACCTTCAGCTACATGACGTATGCTAACACTAACACCTTCAGCTACATGAGGCGCAGACAGAACTGTGGTAAGTGTCTGGTATGTTAACGTAACATATGAACAGTTATTCAGATAACTATAGCATAAAGAACATGCTAACAAGTTTAGCAAAGCATCAGTTTTACCCCAAATCACTAAATCCATTGAATTCTTCTTCCTCTGTGTCACTTCTAAACAACTCCACAAACTCCAGAGGAAGAGGAAGTGCAGATTCTGCGTCGCTCAGAGCCTAGAGTGCCCTCTTGTGGTCGTCAGTGTGAAAATAACAAATAATATCACATAATTCGCACCCGGGCCAAAACATGAAAAAAGGTGCGACTTATAGTCCGGAAAATATGGTAATGACTTTGAAACAATTTCTGTTCTATTGAAACAAGAATGTCAAATGTTTAAAGCTCAAGTCAAACTTTCAAAACGATAAACTACCAGATGAAAAGCTGAAACTCGACCTTTTATTCAAAGTCTTCATTTTAAAAACGGCGGAGGACATTTATGTTGGATCACAGTATTATCCACTATTGTGTCTAAATTGTGATACTTTTTCAGTACTTGGTGCCGACCTGAGCATAATAAATACATGATATTTTTGTAATTTGAGTGTTTACCTTTAGTTAACGCCACATTTGACTCGCAAGAAAATCACCTGCAAAATGCAAAACAAAAACTGGAAAAATAATACATTTTAAAATGGAAAAGGGGTGGGATTTTTTGCTTTGAATGAAAGACTTTTTTTTTTTTTTTTTTTTTTTTTGCTTTTAATTTCGGTGTCTTACAGTTACTCCACATTTAAAGATGAATTTTCAGAATTTTTGGTTTCATAAACACGTACGTTTCTTTTTCCTTCTGATAAGGCTGCGGTTATTTTATTACTTGGTTTACGGATCCACCGCACTTAGATTATTGATTTCTAATTCATAAATAAAATAAATATCGCTTTTTTTTATATAAAGTACCACCGACAATGCAAAATAGCCCAAATCCTGCGGGTGTCATTTATTTTGGAAAGCAGTGGCCGACCCAGCGCTCCATGGACCAGTGTGGGTTCTCAACCGTTTTATCTGGAGCCCGTGTCGTCAAGTGATGATGGGGATGATGCAGTAGAAGTACTAAACACACCTGCTCGTGATGTCATGGAAATCACCTGCAGCAGCGATGAAGCCTCTGGACTTGTCCAAAGTGATGAAGCTTCTGGACTTGTCCAAAGTGATGAAGCCTCTGGACTCCTCTAAAGTGATGAAGCCTCTGGACTCCTCTAAAGTGATGAAGCCTCTGGACTCCTCTAAAGTGATGAAGCCTCTGGACTCCTCTAAAGTGATGAAGCCTCTGGACTCCTCTAAAAGTGGACGCTGTTGAAATGTCAACTGTTCGTACTAAGAGACTTTGGTGCCAAATTCATCATGTGTGTTCTTTGACGTTTATATTTTTCGCCATATTTCCTTGAATTATTATATTATGAAAAATCTCTTTTGAAATTGAGATTATATTTATATTTCGTCCGCCATCCGTAATATCAGCAATAAAATAACTGCGGCCTAAATGGACCATGTTTTTTTTTTTTTTTTTCCCGCTCCATGTTTATTTTACAAAACCAGACTTTAAATTGAATAAAATACTTCTCATTTTAGTTTTTATGAATTTTCTTTTTTACTATTAAGAAAAACCTGAACTGCAGCTTTAATTTTGGTCCAAACATCACTCTTTGAGCTGCTTCTTCCTTCCTCCTCCTTCCTCTTCCTTCCTGCTACTTTCTTCCTTCCTCTTCCCTCCTTCCTCCTCTCTTCTTCCTCCCTTCTTTCTTCCTCCTTTCTTTCTTCTTCCTCCTTCTTTGGTCACCTTTGTTTCCTGTGCGTGTTTAATCCTGTGTTTCTCTCTTGACAGAAGTTCAGCTCAGCCAGTAAATACGCCGCTCTGTTAATGGACGGAGAGCTGGGCGAAGACGCAGAGGACGAGTAAACTCTCCAGAAAAGAATGAAGACAAAATAATAAAAGAATCACCACAAAGAAGACGGTGGCCGCGCTCCGGGATGAGGAGGCGGAGCCGCAGATGAAATCAAACCACGCCCGCTTTGACCCGGACACTTCAGACTCGCCGAGACTGAACCGTTTTAGCGCTCTCATCCAGGACCAGGAGGCGTGGCATCAGTGTAATAAAGTAATACAACGTCCCAGGCGGCCGCAGTCTGCTCTTTCTTTAGGCATGATTTTAACGCGGGTCAATGTTTTCCAGCTTCTGCCACGACATAAACATGTTTCTTCATCAAAAACGTTCCTGGAGTGTTTGTTTCTTTCACGTATTTGAGTTTAAATGTTTAAACCGTTTAGAGCGAGACGGAGTACCTATGACCTTCAGGTGTCCACCAACCTGAAGGTCACAGGTTCCATTCCCGCTCCGAGTCCTGTGCTCGTGTCCTGCTGAGGGGCCCTCGCCTCAGTCTGCCCCAGGGCAGCCGTGACTACTCGAGTTACTTGCCACAACAGTGTGAAGAGAATGAAGAATACCTGTTATTACACATGTAATAACGCGTATTGGGTGTTATTAAATGGTTATTACATGTGTAAGCGGTTTTGATGAGGTCGAATTAATGTAATTAACTCTTCAGATCAGTGTCCAAAGCCTTTGATTACACTTTAAATTTAGCGCTGGGGAAAAAAAAAATATTTGAAATTTGCAGCAGGATTTTTTTTTTTATTGACAAAATGGAAGAAAAAACTTGAGACGGAAATGATCTTGATTCAAACTTAAATAAATTTTTCAGATGTGTAAGAAGAAATCATCCAAATGTAAATCTGTGCTGACCAGTAGAGGGCAGCAGAGCACTGTCATGGCTTGTCATTGGTCATTACTCAAACGAAGAATAAAACGCTCCAGAGAAGTTTTTCAGTCACAGAATGAGTTAAAATACAAACTTCTAAACTCACTTTAATCAGCTGAGCGATAATGAATCTTTAAAACAAACTTTTGATTCATGAAACTTAGTCTTTGCTCTAGAGTTGTTTTTAATTGAAAATGTCTTCAAACTGGAGAGAGGAGCCACTCTGGAGCCACTCTGGGCGATTGGAATGCCGGGAAACACTGACGCATCCAAGTCAAAAGTATTAAGACTTAAGGTCAAAATGAATGCTTCTCTTTGTAGAATTAACACATTAGAAATATTTTTACAATATAACAGTAATTATTTTATACAGACTGAGGACAACATTGTGTCTGAAGAACTTGGATAAAACTGACCAAATGAAACACTGGAGAAGCGGAGATGCGCACCACAGTTTGAGAAACACATCACACACGTACAGCTGACGTTTGTGTTCCTTTACATTTGTATATTTATTTGGTCTGGACACACGCAGGATCAGCCCCGCCCACATTCACTCTCATTCTTACAAATCATACAGGTGTTTTTAGTGGGCGGGGCAACCGTTTGGGCTTCTCTTCTGCACATGCTCAGTTAGGGCTGCTGTCCGCTCTGGTTCTAACGCTCATGTTAGGGGGCGGAGCATGAACGGGCCTCTGAACACGCCCACAGACTGAGCAGCTACAGGAGAAGAAGAACCAAGCTTCCTGCAGTACTGCTCAGCGGCCTGTAGAGGCTTCAGCAGCAGAAGAGAGGGGGAAACAAGCTCATGTAGAACAATACTGATACTTTGTTCCGATACCGTTCTCCTACTGCGTCCGAATGGCTGAAAAAGTTAACTTAAGGTCATCGATGGTGTTAGAGATGAACGAGCAAAAGAAAACCACCTCTAGTATTTATTTACTTGAGATGTACTTTTTGAGAACTAATGTGGTAACGGCCATGAAGAATTGTGTACATTTATTTGGGTCGTTTTGCTGCTCCTGGTCCTGGTGCTCCTGGTCCTTCCTCCTGCTCCTGGTCCTGGTGCTCCTGCTCCTGGTGCTCCTGGTCCTGGTGCTCCTGCTCCTGGTGCTCCTGCTCCTGGTGCTCCTGCTCCTGGTGCTCCTGGTCCTGGTGCTCCTGGTCCTGGTGCTCCTGGTCCTGGTGCTCCTGGTCCTGGTGGTCCTGGTCCTGGTAGTCCGGTCCCCAGTGTTTCCTCAGACGCGGCCCCCTGCTGAGAGCTCTGTCTCTTGG
>NW_027315823.1:4259708-4262735 GCF_026437365.1 Eucyclogobius newberryi
ACATGCCTCAGTTAGAGCTTCTCTTCTCCTCTGCACATGCTCAGTTTGAGCTTCTCTTCTTCTCTGCACATGCTCAGTTAAAGCTTCTCTTCTCCTCTGCACATGCTCAGTTAGAGCTTCTCTTCTCCTCTGCACATGCTCAGTTAGAGCTTCTCTTCTCCTCTGCACATGCTCAGTTAGAGCTTCTCTCTCTCCTACCTGCACATGCTCAGTTAAAGCTTCTCTTCTCTCTGCACATGCTCAGTTAAAGCTTCTCTTCTCCTCTGCACATGCTCAGTTAGAGCTTCTCTTCTCCTCTGCACATGCTCAGTTAGAGCTTCTCTTCTCCTCTGCACATGCTCAGTTAGAGCTTCTCTTCTCCTCTGCACATGCTCAGTTAGAGCTTCTCTTCTCCTCTGCACATGCTCAGTTTGAGCTTCTCTTCTTCTCTGCACATGCTCAGTTAAAGCTTCTCTTCTCCTCTGCACATGCTCAGTTAGAGGCTTCTCTTCTCCTCTGCACATGCTCAGTTAGAGCTTCTCTTCTCCTCTGCACATGCTCAGTTAGAGCTTCTCTTCTTCTCTGCACATGCTCAGTTAGAGCTTCTCTTCTCCTCTGCACATGCTCAGTTAGAGCTTCTCTTCTCCTCTGTCTGCACATGCTCAGTTAGAGCTTCTCTTCTTCTCTGCACATGCTCAGTTAGAGCTTCTCTTCTCCTCTGCACATGCTCAGTTAGAGCTTCTCTTCTTCTCTGCACATGCTCAGTTAGAGCTTCTCTTCTCCTCTGCACATGCTCAGTTAGAGCTTCTTTTCTTCTCTGCACATGCTCAGTTAGAGCTTCTCTTCTCCTCTGCACATGCTCAGTTAGAGCTTCTCTTCTTCTCTGCACATGCTCAGTTAGAGCTTCTCTTCTCTCTCTGCACATGCTCAGTTAGAGCTTCTCTTCTCCTCTGCACATGCTCAGTTAGAGCTTCTCTTCTCCTCTGCACATGCTCAGTTAGAGCTTCTCTTCTCTCTCTGCACATGCTCAGTTAGAGCTTCTCTTCTCCTCTGCACATGCTCAGTTAGAGCTTCTCTTTCTTCTCTGCACATGCTCAGTTAGAGCTTCTCTTCTCCTCTGCACATGCTCAGTTAGAGCTTCTTTTCTTCTCTGCACATGCTCAGTTAGAGCTTCTCTTCTCCTCTGCACATGCTCAGTTAGAGCTTCTCTTCTCCTCTTGCACATGCTCAGTTAGGGCTTCTCTTCTCCTCTGCACATGCTCAGTTAGAGCTTCTCTTCTTCCTCTGCACATGCTCAGTTAGAGCTTCTCTTCTCTCTGCACATGCTCAGTTAGAGCTTCTCTTCTCCTCTGCACATGCTCAGTTAGAGCTTCTCTTCTCCTCTGCACATGCTCAGTTAGAGCTTCTCTTCTTCTCTGCACATGCTCAGTTAGAGCTTCTCTTCTTCCTCTGCACATGCTCAGTTAGAGCTTCTCTTCTCCGCTCTGCACATGCTCAGTTAGAGCTTCTCTTCTCCTCTGCACATGCTCAGTTAGAGCTTCTCTTCTTCCTCTGCACATGCTCAGTTAGAGCTTCTCTTCTCCTCTGCACATGCTCAGTTAGAGCTTCTCTTCTCCTCTGCACATGCTCAGTTAGAGCTTCTCTTCTCTCTGCACATGCTCAGTTAGAGCTTCTCTTCTCCTCTGCACCTGCTCAGTTAGAGCTTCTCTTCTTCTCTGCACATGCTCAGTTAGAGCTTCTCTTCTCCTCTGCACATGCTCAGTTAGAGCTTCTTTCTCCTCTGCACATGCTCAGTTAGAGCTTCTCTTCTCCTCTGCACATGCTCAGTTAGAGCTTCTCTTCTCCTCGGTGCACATGCTCAGTTAGAGCTTCTCTTCTCCTCTGCACATGCTCAGTTAGAGCTTCTCTTCTCCTCTGCACATGCTCAGTTAGAGCTTCTCTTCTCCTCTGCACATGCTCAGTTAGAGCTTCTCTTCTCCTCTGCACATGCTCAGTTAGAGCTTCTCTTCTCCTCTGCACATGCTCAGTTAGAGCTTCTCTTCTCCTCTGCACATGCTCAGTTAGAGCTTCTCTTCTCCTCTGCACATGCTCAGTTAGAGCTTCTCTTCTCCTCTGCACATGCTCAGTTAGAGCTTCTCTTCTCCTCTGCACATGCTCAGTTAGAGCTTCTCTTCTCCTCTGCACATGCTCAGTTAGAGCTTCTCTTCTCCTCTGCACATGCTCAGTTTGAGCTTCTCTTCTTCTCTGCACATGCTCAGTTAAGAGCTTCTCTTCTCCTCTGCACATGCTCAGTTAGAGCTTCTCTTCTCCTCTGCACATGCTCAGTTAGAGCTTCTCTTCTCCTCTGCACATGCTCAGTTAGAGCTTCTCTTCTTCTCTGCACATGCTCAGTTAGAGCTTCTCTTCTCCTCTGCACATGCTCAGTTAGAGCTTCTCTTCTCCTCTGGCTGCACATGCTCAGTTAGAGCTTCTCTTCTTCTCTGCACATGCTCAGTTAGAGCTTCTCTTCTCCTCTGCACATGCTCAGTTAGAGCTTCTTTTCTTCTCTGCACATGCTCAGTTAGAGCTTCTCTTCTCCTCTGCACATGCTCAGTTAGAGCTTCTTTTCTTCTCTGCACATGCTCAGTTAGAGCTTCTCTTCTCCTCTGCACATGCTCAGTTAGAGCTTCTCTTCTTCTCTGCACATGCTCAGTTAGAGCTTCTCTTCTCCTCTGCACATGCTCAGTTAGAGCTTCTCTTCTCCTCTGCACATGCTCAGTTAGAGCTTCTCTTCTCCTCTGCACATGCTCAGTTAGAGCTTCTCTTCTTCTCTGCACATGCTCAGTTAGAGCTTCTCTTCTCCTCTGCACATGCTCAGTTAGAGCTTCTTTCTTCTCTGCACATGCTCAGTTAGAGCTTCTCTTCTCCTCTGCACATGCTCAGTTAGAGCTTCTTTTCTTCTCTGCACATGCTCAGTTAGAGCTTCTCTTCTCCTCTGCACATGCTCAGTTAGAGCTTCTCTTCTCCTCTTGCACATGCTCAGTTAGGGCTTCTCTTCTCCTCTGCACA
>NW_027315823.1:4262835-4292835 GCF_026437365.1 Eucyclogobius newberryi
ATGCTCAGTTAGAGCTTCTCTTCTTCTCTGCACATGCTCAGTTAGAGCTTCTCTTCTCCTCTGCACATGCTCAGTTAGAGCTTCTCTTCTCCTCTCTGCACATGCTCAGTTAGAGCTTCTCTTCTTCTCTGCACATGCTCAGTTAGAGCTTCTCTTCTCCTCTGCACATGCTCAGTTAGAGCTTCTCTTCTCTCTCTGCACATGCTCAGTTAGAGCTTCTCTTCTCTCTGCACATGCTCAGTTAGAGCTTCTCTTCTCCTCTGCACATGCTCAGTTAGAGCTTCTCTTCTCTCTGCACATGCTCAGTTAGAGCTTCTCTTCTCTCTGCACATGCTCAGTTAGAGCTTCTCTTCTTCTCTGCACATGCTCAGTTAGAGCTTCTCTTCTCCTCTGCACATGCTCAGTTAGAGCTTCTCTTCTTCTCTGCACATGCTCAGTTAGAGCTTCTCTTCTTCTCTGCACATGCTCAGTTAGAGCTTCTCTTCTCCTCTGCACATGCTCAGTTAGAGCTTCTCTTCTTCTCTGCACATGCTCAGTTAGAGCTTCTCTTCTCCTCTGCACATGCTCAGTTAGAGCTTCTTCTTCTTCCTCTGCACATGCTCAGTTAGAGCTTCTCTTCTCCTCTGCACATGCTCAGTTAGAGCTTCTCTTCTCCTCTGCACATGCTCAGTTAGAGCTTCTCTTCTCCTCTGCACATGCTCAGTTAGAGCTTCTCTTCTCCTCTGCACATGCTCAGTTAGAGCTTCTCTTCTCCTCTGCACATGCTCAGTTAGAGCTTCTCTTCTCCTCTGCACATGCTCAGTTAGAGCTTTCTCTTCTCCTCTGCACATGCTCAGTTAGAGCTTCTCTTCTCCTCTGCACATGCTCAGTTAGAGCTTCTCTTCTTCTCTGCACATGCTCAGTTAGAGCTTCTCTTCTCCTCTGCACATGCTCAGTTAGAGCTTCTCTTCTCCTCTGCACATGCTCAGTTTGAGCTTCTCTTCTTCTCTGCACATGCTCAGTTAAAGCTTCTCTTCTCCTCTGCACATGCTCAGTTAGAGCTTCTCTTCTCCTCTGCACATGCTCAGTTAGAGCTTCTCTTCTTCTCTGCACATGCTCAGTTAGAGCTTCTCTTCTCCTCTGCACATGCTCAGTTAGAGCTTCTTTTCTTCTCTGCACATGCTCAGTTAGAGCTTCTCTTCTCCTCTGCACATGCTCAGTTAGAGCTTCTTTTCTTCTCTGCACATGCTCAGTTAGAGCTTCTCTTCTCCTCTGCACATGCTCAGTTAGAGCTTCTCTTCTCCTCTGCACATGCTCAGTTAGAGCTTCTCTTCTCCTCTGCACATGCTCAGTTAGAGCTTCTCTTCTCCTCTGCACATGCTCAGTTAGAGCTTCTCTTCTCCTCTGCACATGCTCAGTTAGAGCTTCTCTTCTCCTCTGCACATGCTCAGTTAGAGCTTCTCTTCTCCTCTGCACATGCTCAGTTAGAGCTTCTCTTCTCCTCTGCACATGCTCAGTTAGAGCTTCTCTTCTTCCTCTGCACATGCTCAGTTAGAGCTTCTCTTCTCCTCTGCACATGCTCAGTTAGAGCTTCTCTTCTCCTCTGCACATGCTCAGTTTGAGCTTCTCTTCTTCTCTGCACATGCTCAGTTAAAGCTTCTCTTCTCCTCTGCACATGCTCAGTTAGAGCTTCTCTTCTCCTCTGCACATGCTCAGTTAGAGCTTCTCTTCTCCTCTGCACATGCTCAGTTAGAGCTTCTCTTTCTTCTCTGCACATGCTCAGTTAGAGCTTCTCTTCTCCTCTGCACATGCTCAGTTAGAGCTTCTTTTCTTCTCTGCACATGCTCAGTTAGAGCTTCTCTTCTCCTCTGCACATGCTCAGTTAGAGCTTCTCTTCTCCTCTGCACATGCTCAGTTAGAGCTTCTCTTCTCCTCTGCACATGCTCAGTTAGAGCTTCTCTTCTCCTCTGCACATGCTCAGTTAGAGCTTCTCTTCTCCTCTGCACATGCTCAGTTAGAGCTTCTCTTCTTCTCTGCACATGCTCAGTTAGAGCTTCTCTTCTCCTCTGCACATGCTCAGTTAGAGCTTCTCTTCTCCTCTGCACATGCTCAGTTTGAGCTTCTCTTCTTCTCTGCACATGCTCAGTTAAAGCTTCTCTTCTCCTCTGCACATGCTCAGTTAGAGCTTCTCTTCTCCTCTGCACATGCTCAGTTAGAGCTTCTCTTCTCCTCTGCACATGCTCAGTTAGAGCTTCTCTTCTCCTCTGCACATGCTCAGTTAAAGCTTCTCTTCTTCTCTGCACATCTCAGTTAGAGCTTCACTTCTCCTCTGCACATGCTCAGTTAGGGCTTTTCTTCTCCTCTGCACATGCTCAGTTAAAGCTTCTCTTCTCCTCTGCACATGCTCAGTTAAAGCTTCTTTTCTCCTCTGCACATGCTCAGTTAGGGCTTCTCTTCTCCTCTGCACATGCTCAGTTAGAGCTTCTCTTCTCCTCTTGCACATGCTCAGTTAGGGCTTCTCGTCTCCTCTGCACATGCTCAGTTAGAGCTTCTCTTCTCCTCTGCACATGCTCAGTTAAAGCTTCTCTTCTCTGCACATGCTCAGTTAAAGCTTCTCTTCTCCTCTGCACATGCTCAGTTAGAGCTTCTCTTCTCCTCTGCACATGCTCAGTTAGGGCTTCTCTTCTCTGCACATGCTCAGTTAGAGCTTCTCTTCTCCTCTGCACATGCTCAGTTAGAGCTTCTCTTCTCCTCTGCACATGCTCAGTTAGAGCTTCTCTTCTCCTCTGCACATGCTCAGTTAGAGCTTCTCTTCTTCTCTGCACATGCTCAGTTAGAGCTTCTCTTCTCCTCTGCACATGCTCAGTTAGAGCTTCTCTTCTCCTCTGCACATGCTCAGTTTGAGCTTCTCTTCTTCTCTGCACATGCTCAGTTAAAGCTTCTCTTCTCCTCTGCACATGCTCAGTTAGAGCTTCTCTTCTCCTCTGCACATGCTCAGTTAGAGCTTCTCTTCTCCTCTGCACATGCTCAGTTAGAGCTTCTCTTCTCCTCTGCACATGCTCAGTTAAAGCTTCTCTTCTCCTCTGCACATGCTCAGTTAGAGCTTCACTTCTCCTCTGCACATGCTCAGTTAGGGCTTTTATTCTCCTCTGCACATGCTCAGTTAAAGCTTCTCTTCTCCTCTGCACATGCTCAGTTAAAGCTTCTTTTCTCCTCTGCACATGCTCAGTTAGGGCTTCTCTTCTCCTCTGCACATGCTCAGTTAGAGCTTCTCTTCTCCTCTTGCACATGCTCAGTTAGGGCTTCTCGTCTCCTCTGCACATGCTCAGTTAGAGCTTCTCTTCTCCTCTGCACATGCTCAGTTAAAGCTTCTCTTCTCTGCACATGCTCAGTTAAAGCTTCTCTTCTCCTCTGCACATGCTCAGTTAGAGCTTCTCTTCTCCTCTGCACATGCTCAGTTAGGGCTTCTCTTCTCTGCACATGCTCAGTTAGAGCTTCTCTTCTCCTCTGCACATGCTCAGTTAGAGCTTCTCTTCTCCTCTGCACATGCTCACAGTTTTGACGTTTTGCAGATCGTGGATGGTGCAGAAGATCTGGTGAGGTCTGTGAGGGTCCAGAAGAAGATCAGACCATGAGGATCTGAGGAGACACTTTGTGTTTGAGGACGTTTGAGACGCTGAACATGGGCTGCGTCCAAAGCTCTGTGAGAATGAAGACGCTCCAGGACGTCCAAGGAGGAGGTCCCATCAGAACATCTGAGGTCCATCCTGAGATCCTGGAGCTGACCGAGGTGAGGCTCAGCGGGGACTGGACCAGGACTGGACCAGGACCAGGACAGGACCAAGTCAGGACCAGGACAGGACCAAGACAAGACCAGGACTGGACCAAGTCAGGACCAGGACAGGACCAGGACTGGACCAGGACTGGACCAGGACAGGACCAGGACTGGACCAAGTCAGGACCAGGACAGGACCAGGACTGGACCAAGTCAGGACCAGGACAGGACCAGGACTGGACCAGGACTGGACCAGGACCAGGACAGAACTGGACCAAGTCAGGACCAGGACTGGACCAGGACCACCAGGAACACCAGGACCACCAGGACCACCAGGGCGCTCCTCACACTCTGAAGCCACAGCTGCCCTGGGTCTGACAGCCTCAAACCCCCTGTTCTCTGTTTTCTTTATGAGACTTTTCAGGCAGGTGAGGGATGTTTGTGTTGCCATGGTTTCCACGGGTCAAACTAGGGTCACTGTGAGAAAAGGGCGGGGCCCAGACGCACGGGACACTTCGGCGTCGTGTTTGTTGCTGTTGGACTTTAGTGGAGCAGATATTTTGGGACATAATTCCGGCGTGGCTCCAGAGGATGATCCCGGGACCCTCTGTGGCCCTGAGGGGGGGCTACTGTCCCATCTGAGGGGGGGGGCTACTGTCCCATCTGAGGGGGGGGGCTACTGTCCCATCTGAGGGGGGGGGCTACTGTCCCATCTGAGGGGGGGCTACTGTCCCGTCTGAGGGGGGGCTACTGTCCCGTCTGAGGGGGGGGCTACTGTCCCTTCTTAGGGGGGGCTACTGTCCCATCTGAGGGGGGGCTACTGTCCCGTCTGAGGGGGGGCTACTGTCCCTTCTTAGGGGGGGCTACTGTCCCATCTGAGGGGGGGCTACTGTCCCGTCTGAGGGGGGGCTACTGTCCCATCTGAAGGGGGGGCTACTGTCCCGTCTGAGGGGGGGCTACTGTCCCTTCTTAGGGGGGGCTACTGTCCCATCTGAGGGGGGGCTACTGTCCCATCTGAGGGGACGAGTGTGTGTGAGGCTGTTGCTATGTTATGAGGAGAGGGGGAGAGAGGGGGGAGAGAGAGAGGGAAGAGGGGGAGGAGAGGAGGAGAGCGGGAGAGAGAGGGGAGAGAGATGGACAGACATTGAGTTGGAAGAGAGAGAAAACATTTGAATGAAAGAAATGAAACAAACAAAGAGGAGAATGAAAGAGCAAAGAAAAAAAACACAGATGAAGAACTGAAGTGGAGAGAGGAGGAGAGGGACAAGAGTGAAAAGGGGAGAGAAATAATGAGAAATAGAGACAAAAGATGGACAGAGAGAAAGAGAGAGTCTAAAATAACCCCCAAAAATGACCCCCTAGACCTAGATCCGCCCTCATGGACACAAGGCGGAAAAAAACAAGATGTAATATTCCTCTAGATTGGATATTTCAGCCCCCAAGTGCAGTAATGGAATAAATCTGACAAAAATGTGTGGGGGCCCAGTATAAAAAGCTTTCAGGGGGTCCACAATTTCTACTGGCGCCCCTGACAACAACTAGCACAATAACGGCGCACTTCCTGGTTCTCGCGGACAGCACACAGCGCTCTCATTTCGACACCGCTGCTTTTACATCATCTGTTTATGAACCGTGATCGTTCAAATACATCACAATACTACTACATATATACTACTACTACTCTTTGTCAGTTACTACAACTTCCTCTGTACATTCTGTCCGAGCTGGAATCCGTCCACATTTTCTCGTGGCGTCGTCTCTGTCTCTGTGTTTAACTGTGGGTCCGGTCCAAGCCATGATCACAGGTCTCTGCTGACCGGGCGGAACCTCCAAAACACATCATCTCTGCACAATCAGAATCCTGTTACACTCTCACACTGTGAATCCTGTTACACTCTCACACTGTGAATCCTGTTACACTCTCACACTCTGAATCCTGTTACACTCTCACACTGTGAATCCTGTTACACTCTCACACTGTGAATCCTGTTACACTCTCACACTCTGAATCCTGTTACACTCTCACACTCTGAATCCTGTTACACTCACACACTCTGAATCCTGTTACACTCTCACACTGTGAATCCTGTTACACTCTCACACTCTGAATCCTGTTACACTCTCACACTCTGAATCCTGTTACACTCTCACACTCTGAATCCTGTTACACTCTCACACTGTGAATCCTGTTACACTCTCACACTCTGAATCCTGTTACACTCTCACACTCTGAATCCTGTTACACTCTCACACTCTGAATCCTGTTACACTCTCACACTCTGAATCCTGTTACACTCTCACACTCTGAATCCTGTTACACTCTCACACTCTGAATCCTGTTACACTCTCACACTCTGAATCCTGTTACACTCACACACTCTGAATCCTGTTACACTCTCACACTCTGAATCCTGTTACACTCTCACACTCTGAATCCTGTTACACTCTCACACTCTGAATCCTGTTACACTCTCACACTCTGAATCCTGTTACACTCTCACACTCTGAATCCTGTTACACTCTCACACTGTGAATCCTGTTACACTCTCACACTCTGAATCCTGTTACACTCTCACACTCTGAATCCTGTTACACTCTCACACTCTGAATCCTGTTACACTCACACACTCTGAATCCTGTTACACTCTCACACTCTGAATCCTGTTACACTCTCACACTCTGAATCCTGTTACACTCTCACACTCTGAATCCTGTTACACTCACACACTCTGAATCCTGTTACACTCTCACACTCTGAATCCTGTTACACTCTCACACTCTGAATCCTGTTACACTCTCACACTCTGAATCCTGTTACACTCTCACACTCTGAATCCTGTTACACTCTCACACTGTGAATCCTGTTACACTCTCACACTGTGAATCCTGTTACACTCTCACACTCTGAATCCTGTTACACTCACACACTCTGAATCCTGTTACACTCTCACACTGTGAATCCTGTTACACTCTCACACTCTGAATCCTGTTACACTCTCACACTCTGAATCCTGTTACACTCTCACACTCTGAATCCTGTTACACTCTCACACTCTGAATCCTGTTACACTCACATGATGTTACTTACTCTTTCTTAAGCAGTTGTTCCTTCTTGAGTGTCGTTTTTTTGAAGTAGCAGTACTCTCCTCGTGTCAGTGACTCAGTGGTCAGTGATAGTGGTTAGTGGTCAGTGACAGTGGTCAGTGACAGTGACAGTGGTCAGTGACAGTGGTCAGTGACAGTGACAGTGGTCAGTGACAGTGGTTAGTGGTCAGTGACAGTGGTCAGTTTTCAGTGACAGTGGTCAGTGACAGTGGTCAGTGACAGTGGTCAGTGACAGTGGTTAGTGGTCAGTGACAGTGGTTAGTGGTCAGTGACAGTGGTCAGTTGTCAGTGACAGTGGTCAGTGACAGTGGTCAGTGACAGTGGTTAGTGGTCAGTGACAGTTGTCAGTGACAGTGGTCAGTGGTCAGTGACAGTGGTCAGTGACAGTGGTCAGTGACAGTGACAGTGGTCAGTGACAGTGGTCAGTGACAGTGGTCAGTGGTCAGTGACAGTGGTCAGTGACAGTGGTTAGTGGTCAGTGACAGTGGTTAGTGACAGTGACAGTGGTCAGTTGTCAGTGACAGTGGTCAGTGACAGTGGTCAGTGACAGTGGTTAGTGGTCAGTGACAGTGGTCAGTTTTCAGTGACAGTGGTCAGTGACAGTGGTCAGTGACAGTGGTTAGTGGTCAGTGACAGTGGTTAGTGGTCAGTGACAGTGGTCAGTGACAGTGGTCAGTGACAGTGGTCAGTTGTCAGTGACAGTGGTCAGTGACAGTGGTTAGTGGTCAGTGACAGTGCTTAGTGGTCAGTGACAGTGGTCAGTGACAATGGTCAGTGGTCAATGGTCAGTGACAGTGACAGTGGTTAGTGGTTAGTGGTCAGTGACAGTGGTCAGTGGTCAGTGGTCAATGGTCAGTGACAGTACCAACCGCAGTAAACATGGTGTTTAGTTCTTGCTGTTTGTTCTGTTCGTCTTCTTTCGTTTGTTGTTTATGCGTCTGAACAATCGGCGGCTGCGAAATTTGAGAAAAAAAGATCTGATTGTGATTTTTCTGGTTCATATTTGAAACTTGTCCAAAAGAAACAGAACTAGAACTGAACATAAAAGAATCACATGAGCAAGTCTAAACTGCAGAATGATATAGGCAGAAATTATGATGTGATTTGATCATTTTACATTATGTGTGTGTGTGCGTGTGTGTGTGTGTGTGTGTTTGTGTATGTGCGTGTGTGAATGTGTGTTTGTGTGTTTGTGTGTGTGTGCGTGCGTGCGTGCGTGCGTGTGTGCGTGTGTGTGTGTGTATGTGTGTGTTTGTGTGTGTGTGTGTTTGTGTATGTGTGTGTGTGAATGTGTGTTTGTGTGTTTGTGTGTGTGTGTGTGCGTGCGTGTGTGTGTGTGTGTTTGTTTGTTTGTGTGTGTGTGTGTGTGTTTGTGTGTACCATAAACACTGAGGACACACCACCAGAGTCGCCCGTGCTCAGGGGCTCGGAGCCAGGCAGAGTGTCCCGGGACGGTGAGGGGCGCCTGGGTAACGGGACAGCGGCAGGTGGTCCTCGTCTGGAGCTATTTATAACTCCAGCAGAGGATTCTGTCAGCAATTTAGAGCTTCACAACACTTTAGAGCTTCACAACACTTTAGAGCTTCAGGACACTTCAGAGTTTTCAGGACACTTCAGAGCTTCAGGACACTTCAGAGCTTCAGGACACTTCAGAGCTTCAGGACACTTCAGAGTTTTCAGGACACTTCAGAGCTTCAGGACACTTCAGAGCTTCAGGACACTTCAGAGCTTCAGGACACTTCAGAGTTTTCAGGACACTTCAGAGCTTCAGGACACTTCAGAGCTTCAGGACACTTCAGAGCTTCAGGACACTTCAGAGTGTAGTTCTCTGTACACCTAAACTGACACACCACTAAACTTCTGCTCAAAAGTGCTTAAAGTGCACTTCTCCCTCGACAGCTCACACAGCAGTGCAGCAGAGCCCCGTGGGGGAGGGGCGGCCACCGGCGGCATTGTGGGACGCGTAGTTTTAGCGATAAAAACGGTTCTATGAATCGATTAAAATTATTTTTTTGTATTTAAAAAAATATACATTTGAAATGTTCGGCCGGCCAGATTAAAACGTCTGGCGGGCCAGAGTTTGGCACCTATGCTTTAGAGCTTCATACAAACGGCATCTACTGAACAAAATTACATTCCATAAACACAATTATTATGTCGTTTTAAAAGTATCTTTCCAGATCCATCACTTTCAGAGAGTTTTAACTTTTATCTTTAATGTCCCAGGACGTCCCAGTTCAGACTGGACCAGAACCAGGAGCCGGCGTTTGAGTGGAAAATGGTGGAACAGACTGGATTCTGTTTATTTCCTCTCTCTCTCTCTCTCTCTCTCCCCCTCCTCCTCCTCCTCACTCCTCTCTCTCCTCCCCACTCTCTCCCTCCCTCCCCTCTTCTCTCTCGCTGACCCTTTCTCTCTCTCTCTCTCTCTCTCTCTCTCTCTCTCTCTCTCTCTCTCTCTCTCTCCTCACTCCTCGCTCTCCTCCTCCTCGCTCTCCTCCTCCTCACTCTCTCTTGTCCTCCTCTCTCCCTCCTCTCTCCCTCCTCTCTCTCTCCCTCCCTCCTTCCCCTCTTCTCTCTCGCTGACCCTTCTTCTCTGAGGGTCAGATTTTTGTCCAGTGACACAAACTCTGGCTCACACTCGTCGCTCGGGCGGAGTCGTTTTTTAGTTTTCAGTTTGGGGAGAACGTTTCTTGTGAAACCTCGTTGTGTGTCAGATGCCCTCCCATTCGTTTCAGAGAGATGAAAACTAAACAGATGATTTGAGTAAATGAAGATTCCAGGAACACGCTCAGCTGCAGTGATGTACTTTGACCACTAGTGGGTTTCCTTGGCTCATTCTGACTGGGTTTGTTCCATTTTACTTAAGGTTAAAGTTCATTTCCTCTTTACTTATTACAAAATAGTTACTAAATTGTTATTTAATTGAGTTTGTGGAGGATAAACAAACATAGAGTCTGACCCGAACCACAGTTGACCACTCCTGAGGTCAAAATGCTAAATTAACTTTTATGGAGTGGATCATATTCTAAAATGGTCCTGATTATTATTATTTTTTAATCTCTTACGATGATATTTTTACCTGAATAACAAGAATAGTTGTGTTTGTAGCTGTGGTTACCAGGGCCATCCACATGAGACAAAAACAGTCTTTTTTGTCATTATAAATAAACAAAAAATTTAAATACATTTCATCACAACAGCCTCAGAAAGTGGCGCCATTCCACAGACGTGATTGTCGTCAGTTATAATGACAATAAACCATACGATAAACCAACAGTAAGGAGGTCCCCTGACCTCCACCTGACTTCCACCTGACCTCCACCTGACTTCCACCTGACCTCCACTGACCTCCAGTGACCTCCCCGGACCTCCACGACCTCCCTTGACCTCCACAACCTCACTTGGCCTCCTCTGACCTCCACTGACCTCCACCTGACCTCCACTGACCTCCCCTGACCTCCATTGACCTCCACCTGACCTCCACTGACCTCCCCTGACCTCCATTGACCTCCACCTAAGCCTCCATGTTTGTTTCCTGTTGAATATTGAAATTGAATCCACATTTTCCTAGATTCACATAAACACAGGTGGATTCACACGCTGTAAAACATTGACAGCAGAAAAGTGACATACTGCACCTTTAACAATTAACCTTTAAACAGTTCGGAAAGTCACACGAACGCAAAGTCACTTATTTTAAACGTTTTACAGACGTCGTGGAGCGTTCTGTCCATCATAAGTATATTTACTCACACAAACAGACTCCTCCCCCTCTCCCTCCCTGTGACTTTCCACTTTTGCAAACGTTTCCGAGGGACACATTTTCCAGGCGGACAGAGCGGTCATTGAAGCGGTCATTGAAGCGGTCATTGAAGCGGTCATTGAAGCGGTCATTGAAGCGGTCATTGGTGTTGCAACGTTGAGATGAAAAGTTTGGTTTGAAGCGACAGGAAACACCTGATTCTCACTGAAATATTCTGCTTCATCTTTTCTTGTTTTTCTCCGTAGTTGGCGTCGTCAAGGAAACACAGCTTCACCGAGCAACGTCTCAGGAGACAAGTTTGTGACATTTGTACGAAGAACATTTCAAGGACCGAGAACGTCTGCTCAGGTGAGAAACACAAGACTGGACTTGACCTGTACTGGATCTGGAACTGGACCTGACCTGGACCTGGACCTGGACCTGGACCGGACCTGGACTGGACCTGGAGCTGTACTGGACTGGACCTGGACTGGACCTGGACTAGACCTGACCTGGAACTGGACCTGACCTGGACCTGGACCTGGACCTGGACCTGTACTGGACCTGTACTGGACCTGGAACTGGACCTGGACCTGGACTGGACCTGGACCTGACCTGGACTGGACCTGGACTGGACCTGGACTGGACCTGGACTGGACCTGGACCGGACCCGGACCTGGACCTGGACTGGAACTGGACTGGAACTGGACCTGGACCTGGAGCTGTACTGGACTGGACCTGGACTGGAACTGGACTGGACCTGGACCTGGACCTGGACTGGACCTGGACCTGGAGCTGTACTGGACTGGACCTGGACTGGACCTGGACCTGGACTGGACCTGGACCTGGACCTGGAGCTGTACTGGACTGGACCTGGACTGGAACTGGACTGGACCTGGACCTGGACCTGGACCTGGACCTGGACCTGGAGCTCTGTGTTTAGAGACACTTTTCTTTTTAAAGTAGATTTTTAGTTTCACTTTCAGTTTAATTTGACTGAACAAACTGGACTAAGCCCCTCCCACTTCAATAGTTTAAAGTGTTATTTCTGCACTTTTGTGGTTCCGTCACGTTTCGTGCGACACTTGAACCTCATAAAGACTTTTACAAACACGTTTCAGCTCATTCTGATGCTTTAAAATATTATCTGAATATTGATATTCAGATAATACAACATTTAATAACCTTTTCTTTTTCCCTCAGACTGTAAACTGTCGGTGCACAGGTCGTGTCAGTCCAAGGTAAGCTCCTCCTTTTCGCTACTTCCCCTCCTCCTTTTCACTGCTTCTCCTCCTCCTTTTAATAATAATAATAATAACTTTTATTTATATAGCGCTTTTCAGTGACCCAAAGATGCTGAACATAATAAAAAAAAGGGGGGGGTATTTACAGACAGGGGGGGACAACACGTACAATACACATTAATACACAGATAAAATGAACAAGACAGAAGAAGTAGAGAGAAAAAGATGGGGATGTAACAGGGGGTAGAAGAGTAGGCAATGGGGTAGAGGAGGCTAGGGGTAGGGGAGGTCATAGGCTTGGGTGAAGAGGTATGTTTTTAGGCGGGATTTGAATGTTGTGAGTGAGGGAGAGTGGCGGACAGGTTGGGGGAGGGAGTTCCAGAGTCGGGGTGCTGTTCGGGAGAATGCTCTGTCGCCAAAAGTTATGAGTCGGGTGTTGTTGATGCAGTCAGGGTGAGAGAGGAGGAGGATCGGAGAGCTCGGGAGGGGCGGTGGGGGATGAGGAGGTCAGACAGGTAGGGGGGGCAAGGTGGTGAGCTTTGAAGGTGAGGAGGAGTATTTTAAAGTTTATGCGCTGCTTGATGGGGAGCCAGTGGAGAGAGCGGAGAACGGGAGTGATGTGATCACGGGACCGGGTGTGGGTGAGGAGGCGGGTGTGGGTGAGGAGGCGGGTGTGGGTGAGGAGGCGGGCAGCGGAGTTTTGGACCATTTGGAGTCTGTGGAGGGAATGGGAGGAGATGCCAGTGAGGAGGGAGTTGCAGTAGTTGAGGCGGGAGGAGATGAAGGCGTGGATGAGGGATTCAGCAGCGGGGAGGGTGAGGCAGTGTCGGATTTTGGCGATGCGGCGGAGGTGGAAGTATGAGGTCTTGACGATGTGGCTGACATGGGGAGTGAAGGAGAGGGTGGGGTCCATGATGACACCGAGATTGCGTACCAGGGTAGAGGGGGTGATGGTCGAGGTGTCGATGCTGAGTGAAAAGGGACCAGTTTTATTGAGAGTGGATTTGGTGCCAATGAGGAGGAGCTCTGTTTTGTCACTGTTCAGTTTGAGGAAGTTGAGAGTGAGCCATGATTTTATTGTAGAGATGCAGGTTTCGATGTGGCTGAGGGGAGGGTTTTGGGTGGATTTGGTGGTGAGGTATATCTGGGTGTTGTCAGCGTAGCAGTGAAAGTCCAGGTTGAGTTGGCGGAGGATGTGACCAAGGGGGAAGATGTAGCAGATGAAGAGGAGGGGGCCGAGGAATGAGCCCTGGGGGACCCCCTGCGTTACTGGGGAGAGGGTGGATGAGTGACCGGAGAGGGAAATGAACTCTTGCCTGTTGGTGAGGTAGGATGTGAGCCAGTCAAGTGCAGAGCCCTCAACACCCAGTTGGCGCAGCCTTTGTAGGAGGATGGAATGGTTTATAGTGTCAAAGGCTGCGCTGAGGTCTAGTAGTAAAAGGATGTTGAGGGCCCCGGAGTCTGCAGAGGTGAGGAGATCGTTGAGTACTTTGACCAGGGCTGTTTCAGTGCTGTGAAGTGGGCGGAAGCCAGATTGGAGGGGTTCATAGAGGTTGTTTGACTGGAGGTGGGTGTGAAGTTGGGCGGCGACGATGCGTTCCAGCGTTTTTGAAAGGAACGGCAGGTTGGAGATGGGGCGGTAGTTGGAGAGGTTGGCGGAGTCTAGGGTGGGTTTTTTGAGGATGGGGTGATGGAGGCCAGTTTGTAGATGGAAGGAACATGGCCGAGGGATAAAGACTGGTTGAAGAGGATGGTGAGATGGGGGATGAGAGCAGGGAGGCAGGCCTTGGTTAGAGTCGTTGGGAGGGGGTCGATGTGGATGTTGAAGTCACCAGTGAGTAGGAGGCGGGCAGAGAGAGAGGATGCGATGGTGAGGAGTTCAGACAATTCAGTGAGGAAAGAGGGGTGGGGCTTTGGGGGACGATAGATCAGGATAGCGGTGATAGAGTTGGGGAGGGAGAAGGCGAGGTATTCAAATGATGAGATGGATGGAAGGTTGAGGTTCAGTTCAGTGATGGATGTAGATTTTTTATGAATAACAGCAAGACCTCCCCCACGCCCGGAGAGGCGGGGTTTGGCAGTATAAGTGTAGTTGGAGGGAGTGGCTTGGTTGAGAGCATAGAAGTCCAGGGGCTGTTGCCATGTTTCACAGAGGAGAAGCAGGTCAATGTTATTGTCCAGTAGCAGTTCAGATATAACAGGTGATTTGTTGGAGAGGGAGCGGCAGTTCAGCAGTGCAAGGGAGATGGATGGGGGCGCGGAGATGGATGGGGGCGCAGGGGTGGGAGGGCGGAGGTTGCTGAGGTTGGCAGTGCGGCAGGTGGGGGTGACGGGGGGGCAAAAACTAGTCCAGAGTGAGGGGATAGGTGAGCCGTCGTTGGAGTGTTAGTTATGGGAGAGACCAGAGCCCCTGTGGATGTAGCGGGGCCGGCGAAGGATCCCAGCTGAGCTAGCTGCAGAGGCAGCAGCAGCTGGGAGACGGTGGTTATGGTTGAGGAGGTGAAGGTCAGCAGCGGTGTAGGTGAGTAGGCGAGAAGTTGGTGGAGCGGTGGCCTGGAGGCGCGGGAGTGATAGTCCGAGGAGGAGATGGAACGTAGCAGCAGATGAAAGTAATCCAGTTAGTATGTTGGCGGTGGCTAGAAGCTGGTTAACTAGAAGCTGGTGGGCAGAGAGTTGTGAAAAAGCAGCAGTGGACCGGGTGTTGAAGCTGGTGGAGTGAGTGGCGTTGGTTGCCCCAGACCTTGTCTGCACGGCAGGGAGGCCCCGCGATACCATGACGGACCTCAGCAGGTGTTAAGCCAGCTGTTAGCTGGCGGCTAGGGCAGTAGATAGTCCAGGAGTGAGGGAGGAGATGAGCGATGGACGGTGCAGTAATGTCCGATGAAGTTAAGGAACAGGGATGTAGACAGAAGACAACACAGAGACGCGGGAACAAAACAAAACAATGGAAACGACTAACAAAACAAAGACGTTGGGACAGAAGCGGCAGTCCACATACCAGACGCCGGCGTTGCTCTAGCCCAATCAAGACGCATTTGAGTCCAGTTTTGTGACCAGATCGCCCCCGTCTGTGGAGCGGGGAAAGCAGAGAAACGGGGCTGTACCTTGGTTGTATGGGGCTGCTTTTCTCCGGGTGGAGCCGGTGCCCCGCTCTCCGTGCCTGCTCCTGTGGCGGGCTGGGGCCACACCTTCGCCCAGGTACAGACCTCCGGGGCGGCGGGTGCGGGAGCGCGGAGCCGGTGTTCGGGCGTGGAAACGCCGGTGCAGCGGAGGAGAAGCGGAGCCGCGTGCGGCTCGTGGCGGTGCGTGCCGCTCGTGGTGGAGCCGGTCGTGGTGGAGCCGGTGATCGGACGTGGAAACGCCGGTGCAGCGGAGGAGAAGCGGTGCCGCTCGCTCGTGGTGCGTGCCGCTCGTGGTGGAGCCGGTGATCGGACACGGAAACGCTGTGCCTTTTCACTGCATCTCCTCCTCCTTTTCACTGCATCCCCTCCTCCTTTTCACTGCATCACCTCCTCCTTTTCACTGCATCACCTCCTCCTTTTCACTGCATCTGCTCCTCCTTTTCACTGCATCACCTCCTCCTTTTCACTGCATCTGCTCCTCCTTTTTGCTGCTTCCGCTCCTCCTTTTCGCTGCATCTGCTCCTCCTTTTCGCTGCATCTGCTCCTCCTTTTCACTGCATCCCCTCCTCCTTTTCACTGCATCACCTCCTCCTTTTCACTGCATCTCCTCCTCCTTTTCGCTGCTTCCCCTCCTCCTTTTTGCTGCTTCCGCTCCTCCTTTTCACTGCATCACCTCCTCCTTTTCACTGCATCTCCTCCTCCTTTTTGCTGCTTCCCCTCCTCCTTTTCGCTGCATCTGCTCCTCCTTTTCGCTGCTTCCCCTCCTCCTTTTCGCTGCTTCTCCTCCTCCTTTTCACTGCTTCCCCTCCTCATTTTTGCTGCATCCCCTCCTCCTTTTCACTGCTTCTCCTCCTCCTTATCGCTGCTTCCCCTCCTCATTTTCGCTGCATCCCCTCCTCCTTTTCGCTGCTTCACCGCCTCCTTATTGCTGCATATCCTCCTCCTTATCGCTGCATATCCTCCTCCTTTTCACTGCATCACCTCCTCCTTTTCACTGCATCTCCTCCTTTTCGCTGCTTCCCCTCCTCCTTTTTGCTGCTTCCGCTCCTCCTTTTCACTGCATCACCTCCTCCTTTTCATTGCATCTGCTCCTCCTTTTCGCTGCATCTGCTCCTCCTTTTCGCTGCATCTGCTCCTCCTTTTCACTGCATCCCCTCCTCCTTTTCACTGCATCACCTCCTCCTTTTCACTGCATCTCCTCCTCCTTTTCGCTGCTTCCCCTCCTCCTTTTTGCTGCTTCCGCTCCTCCTTTTCACTGCATCACCTCCTCCTTTTCACTGCATCTCCTCCTCCTTTTTGCTGCTTCCCCTCCTCCTTTTCGCTGCATCTGCTCCTCCTTTTCGCTGCTTCCCCTCCTCCTTTTCGCTGCTTCTCCTCCTCCTTTTCACTGCTTCCCCTCCTCATTTTTGCTGCATCCCCTCCTCCTTTTCACTGCTTCTCCTCCTCCTTATCGCTGCTTCCCCTCCTCATTTTCGCTGCATCCCCTCCTCCTTTTCGCTGCTTCACCGCCTCCTTATTGCTGCATATCCTCCTCCTTATCGCTGCATATCCTCCTCCTTTTCACTGCTTCCCCTCCTCCTTTTCGCTGCATCTGCTCCTTCTTTTCGCTGTGCGTTTATGAAAGTGTGTCAGTGAGTCAGTGGCGCAGCCGTCGCAGTAACACGTTGTAGCTGCAGTTGCAGTAGTAGTCGTAGTAATAGTACAAGTATTGCAGTAATTCATGCGCACTGACCTGAATGTGGGCCAGACCCGAGCCAGGTCCCCAGGCTCGATTTACCCTGCCGGATTTGTAACGCCTGATCTGAGACGCGTAAAGACAAAGACACATGTTAGCGTTAGCGCTAACGACGACAAACGGACGTGAGAAGAAGCTGTAGATTTAGGGTTTGATTTGAGTGAATAAAGACTGTGGAGTGGTCTGACCAGAACCAGGTCCGGTCCACTGTTCCTGACCAGAACCAGGTCCGGTCCACTCCTCCTGACCAGAACCAGGTCCGGTCCACTGCTCCTGACCAGATCCAGGTCCGGTCCAAAGTCTGATATAAACATCACAAACTGTAAAGGTTTCGTTACTCTCCTGCTTCTCCTGCTTCTCCTGGTTCTCCTGGTTCTCCTGGTTCTCCGGGTTCTCCGGGTTCTCCTGCTTCTCCTGCTTCTCCTGGTTTTCCTGGTCCGATCATAAACCTCAGTGTGTTCAAATGTAAAGACAATAATCTTAAATTACGCACCTAAAGTACGTAAAAGTGAGTCAGTTAATTCAGTTTGAATTAGTGATGAGACAAACCACATAGACACAGGCAGAACGTGCAAACTCCATAGTCTGGGATCAAACCCGGGACCTTCGCGTTGTGAGGTCGACGTGCCAAATCCTGACGTCTGCGTTAAAGCCGCTCCACGCACAGTGACCTTTGACCTCCTGATCGCACGGTGACCCCACTTTTCATCAGCGCACTTTGACCTTTGACCTTTGGCAGCTCGTTTCCTGTTTCCTCATTTACCCAGAGTTATATTTACGCTCATCGTGTTCCTCAGCAACTGTTCAGAGGCTTTTTATATCGGTCTATGTCCACGTGGCGCCTCCGGGCTCCGCCTCCGGGCTCCGCCTCCGGGCCCCGCCTCCGGGCTCCGCCTCCGGGCTCCACCTCTGGGCTCCGCCTCCGGGCTCCGCCTCCGGACGATATTTAGAAAAGTTTCATATCATTTTACATTCATGATTAAAGATGCCATTCATATTCATCATGTGCTGTCATAAAACGCATCACTCTTTGGTTATTGTTTCCAAAGCTGCGGTCCGACCTCCAGAGGAATAAGAACACATTTTGGGGGCGGGACGTATCGCAGTGTTTCTCTCTTCATCGTGATATTCATAAAATGTCTTCACAAAGCGTCAGAACGTGATAAATGTGTTTGTAAATGTACTTTTTCAGATCCATTCGTCAAAGTTCAAATCGATATTAAACTTTTAGCAGAACAAGTATTGATACTGAAAAATGATCTTTCCTGAACAGTTTTTAGAAAGAACTAGAATTGTAGAATGTATCAAAAGTTAGATAATATTGTGAAATAATATTAAGTTTATCGTTTAAAGTAAAAATAAAAATAAATGCTGCTAAAAAGCTGATATTTCTGCACTTTTGAGACATTTCACGTTTGTCTCATAATTAAACCTCGACTCAAACGTGTAACGACATTTGTTAAAAACTGACCCTGGACTGGACCTGGACTGGACCTGGACTGGACCTGGACTGGACCTGGACTGCACTGAACCTGGACCTGGACTAGACCTGGACTGGATCTGGACTGAACCTGGACTGGACCGGGACCTGGACTGGACCTGGACTGGATCTGGACTGAACCTGGACTGGACCGGGACCTGGACCTGGACTGGACCTGGACTGGATCTGGACCTGGACTGGATCTGGACCTGGACTGGACCTGGAATTGACTCGGACTTGACTCGGACATGGACTGAACCTGGACTCGGACCTGGGCTGGACCTGGACTGGACCTGGACTGGACCTGGACCTGGACTGGACTGGACCTGGACTGGACCTGGACTGGACCTGGTCTGGACCTGGACTGGACCTGGACCTGGACTGGACCTGGACCTGGATTTGGACCTGGACCTGGTCTGGACCTGGACTGGACCTGGACTGGACCGGGTATGGACCTGAACCTGGTCTGGACTCAAACTGGACCTGGACCTAGACCTCGGCCGGGTTCAGGGTTATTCCTGGTGTCTGGTGCCGTGCCGTGGATTCTTGTGTTTCTGTGATCAGCGCGGACGAGACAGCTGAGAGTCCTGGACGGAAATAAACACAAATATAACAGAGCTTAACGAGGCTCAGTCCTGTCTCACGCCACAGAGTCCAGAGTCCAGTCCAGAGTCCAGTCCAGAGTCCAGTCCAGAGTCCAGTCCAGAGTCCAGTTCAGAGTCCAGTCCAGAGTCCAGTTCAGAGTCCAGTTCAGAGTCCACCTCAGAGTCCAGTCCAGAGTCCAGTTCAGAGTCCAGTTCAGAGTCCAGTTCAGAGTCCACCTCAGAGTCCAGTCCAGAGTCCAGTTCAGAGTCCAGTTCAGAGTCCACCTCAGAGTCCACCTCAGAGTCCAGTCCAGAGTCCCCCTCAGAGTCCAGTTCAGAGTCCACCTCAGAGTCCAGTCCAGAGTCCCCCTCAGAGTCCAGTCCAGAGTCCAGTCCAGAGTCCCCCTCAGAGTCCAGTTCAGAGTCCACCTCAGAGTCCCCCTCAGAGTCCAGTCCAGAGTCCAGTTCAGAGTCCAGTTCAGAGTCCAGTCCAGAGTCCCCTTCAGAGTCCAGTCCAGAGTCCAGTTCAGAGTCCAGTTCAGAGTCCAGTCCAGAGTCCCCTTCAGAGTCCAGTCCAGAGTCCAGTTCAGAGTCCCCCTCAGAGTCCAGTTTAGAGTCCAGTTCAGAGTCCCCCTCAGAGTCCAGTCCAGAGTCCAGTTCAGAGTCCAGTCCAGAGTCCAGTTTAGAGTCCAGTTCAGAGTCCCCCTCAGAGTCCAGTTCAGAGTCCAGTCCAGAGTCCAGTCCAGAGTCCAGTTCAGAGTCCAGTCCAGAGTCCCCCTCAGAGTCCAGTTCAGAGTCCAGTCCAGAGTCCAGTCCAGAGTCCAGTTCAGAGTCCAGTCCAGAGTCCAGTCCAGAGTCCAGTTCAGAGTCCAGTCCAGAGTCCAGTTTAGAGTCCCCCTCAGAGTCCAGTTTAGAGTCCAGTTCAGAGTCCCCCTCAGAGTCCAGTCCAGAGTCCAGTTCAGAGTCCAGTCCAGAGTCCAGTTTAGAGTCCAGTTCAGAGTCCCCCTCAGAGTCCAGTTCAGAGTCCAGTCCAGAGTCCAGTCCAGAGTCCAGTTCAGAGTCCAGTCCAGAGTCCAGTTTAGAGTCCAGTTCAGAGTCCCCCTCAGAGTCCAGTCCAGGGTCCAGTTCAGAGTCCAGTCCAGAGTCCACCTCAGAGTCCAGTCCAGAGTCCAGTTCAGAGTTCAGTTCAGAGTCCACCTCAGAGTCCAGTCCAGAGTCCAGTTCAGAGTTCAGAGTCCACCTCAGAGTCCACCGCAGAGTCCACCCCAGAGTCCGCCTCAGAGTCCAGTCCAGTACCTGTTTCCTGCTCGACTTGTAGCTTCTGTCTAGTCTTTATTACGATTACAAACATCACGGTTAATCATTGAACAATTTAACGGAATCACATTCAGATGAGCTCTTTCCATAATTCATCTGTTCTTTCCTCATATTTCATCTTAACATCTTCTCAGTTCGACGATGCGTTCATCTGACATCATGTTTAACCTTCTGCACGGCTCTGCACGCGCTCAGTGAGGTCCGTGTGTTTACCGTGAGCAGACAGAGAGAGAGTGTGTGTGAAGCGTCTGCAGGAGAGGGAAGGCGGGGCGTCTCACAGCAGAGAGGGAGCGATGATGATGTGTTCAGTCTGTGTTTGTCGTGCACCAGACGAAGAGCAGGATTCAGGAGGTAAGAACATGCTCGGGTCTCGCCGTCGCTTCAGCTGCACAATAGTCATTATTTCAAGGCTCGAATTGTCTTGAATTTACGTGATTTCTGAGCGAGTGTTGAGCGATTTTACCTTTTGTCAATCGATTTGTTTGCGGCTGTTGTGTCGGAGTTCAGTCTTTGCTTCACTTTACACAGAAACAAGGGTTAAATTGTTCTTTTTGTGTCTTTTCTACACTTTTATGCCACTGATTTTAACAAATTTTCACAGATTTCAACAAATTTGAACTGATTTTCACTTATTTTAACTAATTTTCATTGATTTTTAACTAATTTTCGTTGATTTAACCTCATTTTCGCTGATTTAAACTAATTTTCACACATTTTTAACTGATTTTCACAAATGTTCAATGATTTTAGCTCATTTTCACTGATTTAACTAATTTCACTGATTTTTAACTCATTTTCACTGATTTTAACGAATTTTCACTGATTTTTAACTCATTTTCACAGATTTTAACGAATTTTCACTGATTTTTAACGAATTTTCACTGATTTTAATGAATTTTCACGGATTTTTTTAATCTCGTTTTCATTTAATTTAACACATTTTTACATTTTTTTTAAGAATTTTCATTTATTTAAACAAATTTTTACTGATTTTAACACATTTTCACAGATTTCTAACACATTTTCAGTGATTTTAACTAATTTTCACTGATTTGATCTAATTTTCACTTATTTCATCTCATATTCATTTAATTAAACACATTTTAACAGATTTTAACTCATTTACACAGATTTAAACTCATTTTAACTCGACTTCTTTTAAAAACCGATGAGTATGAATGAGTAAATTATGCTGTGATGAGAAATTAGGTGGATTTAACCTTTTGGTTCTCTCCAGGTCGATTTATTCTGCTGCATGTGCGAAGTTACGCGTCGGGTCTGTGGCGAGGTCGCTTCAGCAAGGGAAAAAGTACTTCGACGTGTAGTGACTTAAGTCAAAACGTACGCGAATGTGACTTAAGTGCAGATACCGGAAAGGATACTACAGTACACGACGTTTTTACTGTTGTACTTTCCACCGCTGCGAATGTGGGCGTGTTTGTGGGCGTGGCTTAAGTTGAACTGTTTTATTGTTTTGTGCAATACAACCACTGATACACGGGGAGAACGTGCAAACTCCAGGAACAGAAGGCAACAGCTTAAACTGTGGCGATTTTAAAGGTTCAAATCACCGTTTTTACCGATAAATGTTGCGTTTGTTGCTGTTTTGATCCAAACTTTGTGATGGAATCTCTTCTGTCACATGTTTTAAAGTGTCAACGGTTTGAATGTGGATTAAAACGGTCGGTTATGTCAGTTTAGTCGCGTTTTGTCGTCTTGTGGGGAGAGAATGCTGACTTGTACGTGGGATATTCTCATAATGTGGATTCGTATCAAATGGACTCGGTGGCGTTTTACTGAAGCCGCGTCTCGTTTCTTTTCTCGTATCGGGCTCTGAACACACGGATAATTAAATGTAATGTTTCTGTTGTTGACTTTTGCATTATGAACGAAGCTTCATTTCCACAGAGAGAACACGTTATACTTCATATGACTTCAGATTAGTGCAGGTTTATCGCTGGAACAAGCAACTCTCATTATTAACTCATGCTTTAACTCATTATTGCCCATTTAAATATTAATTACCAGTGGAAAAATCTGCTCGTTCGTTCGCAAACCTCAAGCTAAACTACAACGTGTGAATTCTGCTGCTGTGTGAGTGAATATAGTGATACTTTTGCATTATATAGTTTTATTTATTTTTCTTGAAAATTATGAATTTTGTATATCTTCAAAACAATATTCACAATACTATTGAAATTTTGATATATCCATCCATCCATTTTCTGCCGCTTTATCCGGGGCCGGGTCGCGGGGGCAGCAGTCTGAGCAGGGACTCCCAGACCTCCTTCCCCCCAGACACTTCCTCTAACTCCTCCGGGGGGATCCCGAGGCGTTCCCAGGCCAGCCGAGAGACATAGTCTCTCCAGCGTGTCCTGGGTCTTCCCCGGGGCCTCTTCCCGGTGGGACATGCCTGAAACACCTTCCGAGGGAGGCGCCCAGGAGGCATCCGGAACAGATGCCCGAGCCACCTCAGCTGGCTCCTCTCGACGTGGAGGAGCAGCGGCTCTACTCCGAGCTCCCCCCGTGTGGCCGAGCTCCTCACCTTATCTCTAAGGGAGCGCCCAGCCACATGGCGGAGGAAACTCATTTCGACCGCTTGTATCCGCGATCTTGTTCTTTCGGTCACTACCCAAAGCTCATGACCATAGGTGAGGGTAGGAACGTAGACCGACCGGTAAATAGAGAGCTTTGCCTTTCGGCTCAGCTCCCTCTTTACCACAACGGTCCGATGCAGCGACTGCATCACTGCAGCCACTGCACCGATCCACCTGTCGATCTCACGCTCCATCCTTCCCTCACTCGTGAACAAGACCCCGAGATACTTGAACTCCTCCACTTGGGGCAAGGACTCCCCACCCACCTGAAGAGGGCAAGCCACCTTTTTCCGGTCGAGAACCATGGCCTCAGATTTGGAGGTGCTGATTCTCATCCCAGCCGCTTCACACTCGGCTGCAAACCGTCCCAGTGCAGCTGCAGGTCCGGGTTTGATGGAGCCATCAGGACAACATCGTCTGCAAACAGCAGAGATGAGATCCTGTGGTCCCCAAACCGGACACCCTCCGACCCCTGACTGTGCCTAGAAATTCTGTCCATAAAAATTATGAACAGAACCGGTGACAAAGGGCAGCCCTGGGGGAGTCCAACATGCACTGGGAACAGGTCTGACTTACTGCCGGCAATGCGAACACAGCTCCTGCTCCAGTCATACAGGGACAGCCCTGAGCAAAGTGCCCCGGACCCCGTACTCCCGGAGCACCCCCCAAAGGACACCCCGAGGGACACGGTCGAAAGCCTTCTCCAGATCCACAAAGCACATGTGGACTGGTTGGGCAAACTCCCATGAACCCTCGAGCACCCGATGGAGGGTATAGAGCTGGTCCAGTGTTCCATGACCGGGATGAAAACCACTCTGCTCCTCCTGAATCAGAGGTTCGACTCATTTACCCCTTTTAATTTTGATATATATATTGCCAAATTCCACCCCCTTTTAAACCCTTTTACCTCCCCGTCTTTTACCCTATTTCACTCCTGTTTTACCCCCCTTTAACTACCTCTAACCCCTCTTTCACCCCTTTTACCCCCTTCTACCCCTCATTTACCCCTTTTACCCCTCTTTTACCCCCTTTAACTCCCTTTAGCCCCCTTCTGCCCCTCTTTTACCCCTCTTTTCCCCCCTTTAACTCCCTTTTACCCCCTTCTACCCCTCTTTTACCCCCTTTAACTCCCTTTACCCCCTCCTTTACTCCCCGTGACCACTCTGTTCGAGGGACATGATCAAATACGTTGTCCATTGGTTTTAGAAAAGTGTTTGTGTTCTGAACGTCACAAAGAGAAACATCACAGGAAAAACATCTCGTGTTTGTTCTGAACACTCGACCACCAATGAGCTCCTGCGTTTCACTTGTGCCTGGAATAAACAAACCTGATTGGACGTTTGGCCTGACGAGGCAGGACCAGACGAAGAAACAGAAGAACAGTCTTTGTCAGAACGCACAGACCTGAAGACGACCGCTCGACCTCAACCTGAAGACGACCGCTCGACCTGAACCTGAAGACGATCGCTTGACCTGAAGACGACCGCTCGACCTGAACCTGAAGACGGCCGCTCGACCTGAAGACGACCGCTCGAACTGAAGACGGCCGCTCGAACTGAAAACGGCTGCTCGACCTGAAGACCACCGCTCGACCTGAAGACGACAGCTCGACCTGAAGACGACCGCTCGACCTGAAGACGACAGCTCGACCTGAAGACGACAGCTCGAGCTGAAGACCACCGCTCGACCTGAAGACGACAGCTCGACCTGAAGACGACCTGCTCGACCTGAAGACAACCGCTCGACCTGAAGACCACCGCTCGACCTGCGCCATAGTCAGTTCGTCTAAACGATTGACAGGCGGTCAGCGCAGACGGTCAGAGCCTGATTTAGACTCATTGTTTGGCTGGACGGTGGATAAAGTGTCTAAGTGTGAGGGAGAAGAAGGAACAGCTGACTGCTCAGAGAGGACATCCACGCGGCTATTCTGATCAGAGTTTAATACTGAGCACGCTCCGTCCAGTCTGCAACAGGGTCCAGTCTGCACCAGGGTCCTGTCAGAGTTTATGGAGAACACGTTTCCCTCACCAGCAGGACGTTTGTTTTTTCCCCTGATTTATTCTATTTTGCTCACCGTCTCGTTTAAAAAAAATATCTACCGGGCTAAAATGTAAAATATGAAAATAAAGCTGTAACTCACTAATCTTCAGTCAAATCTGATTCAGCCTGGACTTTTTCACTTTATTACAAGTGACATGGCTCTGGTCTTGACGGCGCCCCCCTGTGGTCGCCCCCCTGAGGTCGCCATCCTCCTCTGATCAGGGCTTTTGGGTGGTTCTGGTCTTTACGGCGCCCCCCTGTGGTCGCCCCCCCTGTGGTCGCCCCCTTGTGGTCGCCCTCTTCCTCCTCTGGTCAGGGCTTTGGGGTGGCTCTGGTCTTGACGGCGCCCCCCTGTGGTCCCCCCTATGGTCGCCCTCTTCCTCCTCTTATCAGGGCTTTGGGGTGGCTCTGGTCTTGACGGCGCCCCCCTGTGGTCTCCCCCCCGAGGTTGCCCTCCTCCTCTGACGGGGCAAACAGCAGCAGATGGCCTCAGCCTCATTAGAGCGGACACATGTGCACAGAAGCGTGTAAACAGCCAGAGTCTTCCTGTCCTGTTCCTGTCCTGACCATGGACGACGCCTCCGGTCAAAACTGCTCCGAAAACAGAACATCCACAAGATGATTCAAACTGTTGTTTATTCAGTCAACATTACAAAAGACATGACTAGTACTACTACTAGTACTACTACTACTACTACTACTACTACTACTACCACTACTACTACTACTACTAACACTAATAATAATAATACTGCTAATACTAATATTAATACTAATACTAATACTACTACTAATTCTACTACTACTACTACTACTACTATGAGACTACTACTACTAGTACTAATAATAATAATACTATGAGACTACTACTACAACTACTACTACTACTACTACTACTACTAATACTAATACTAATACTAATACTACTACTACTACTACTACTACTACTACTATGAGGAGACTACTACTACTACTATGAGACTACTACTACTACTACTATGAGACTACTACTACTACTAATAATAATAATAATACTAATAATAATAATACTACTAATACTAATACTAATACTACTACTACTACTACTACTACTATGAGACTACTACTACTACTACTACTGCTACTACTATGAGACTACTACTACTACTACTACTGCTACTACTATGAGACTACTACTACTACTACTACTACTACTATGAGACGACTACTACTACTACTACTACTACTATGAGACTACTACTACTACTACTACTACTACTACTATGAGACTACTACTACTACTACTACTGCTACTACTATGAGACTACTACTACTACTACTGCTACTACTATGAGACTACTACTACTACTACTACTGCTACTACTATGAGACTACTACTACTACTACTACTACTACTACTATGAGACTACTACTACTACTACTACTACTACTACTACTATGAGACTATTACTACTACTACTACTACTGCTACTACTATGAGACTACTATTACTACTACTGCTACTACTATGAGACTACTACTACTACTACTACTACTACTACTACTACTACAATGAGACTACTACTACTACTACTACTACTACTACTACTTCTACATGCACACAGCCTGGCACTTATGTAAACATTCTGTCCCACTCATTTTATATAAAAACATTGTGTTGTTCGACTGCAGATTTATTGTTTTATTGTTTATGTTTGTTACTTTTTCGCAGAGAATATTAAGTGTCAATATTTAGCGTCCAGCCCCAGGTCAAAGTTCAGCTTTGCAGGATTCGTAAACACTTTTGTCTGGTATATTTTTGCTCTGATTTGGATTTTAAAAAATGTTAGCAAGCATGTTCATTTGTTTCACTCGAGTCGCGAAAATAAACAAATCTGATTGCACGGTTCTGCCTGAGTTTGGCTGGAGGCGTGGCTGGGGCGTGGTTGGAGGCGTGGCTGGAGGCGTGACTGGGGCGTGGTTGGAGGCGTGGCTGGAGGCGTGGCTGGAGGCGTGGCTGAGGCTACGGTGACCAGACTGAGGTCCTTCTGGGAGAAATGAGACGGGAAAACCATAATGACTCGAGTAAAGCTCTTAAAAGAACGTTTCTTCTAATATTCCCTCAAAAGACTTCAATCTCATTTCTCTGACCCTTTATCTAAGGTCAGTGTGTGGTCACTAAACTCCTCCTCTTTTCACTGAGAACATACTTATATTAACCCCGTTCAGCTCGTCTTCTTCTTCCCTGAGGACGGTTCGTGGCTTGAATGTCACTTTTCGCGCTCCATTGACTTTGTCGTCGCAATGAAATATTCAGAACAAAAAGGGAAAATTCTTGTTTGTTTGTTTAAGAAGAAAAGATCGACACTAAAAGTCGGTCGATTGCGTGTGGCGGCCTCGGAGAACGCGCTGCTCTTCCACCGTCAGAACAATGTCAGTGACGCTCGTCCGTCAGTGAGATGTAGGTGGACAGCGGCAGCCACGCCTTCGTCAGTCTGCCCCGGGACGTGTGAGTGCGGCCGAGCGTTCATGTGCTGCTCGAGTGCTCGGGTTTAGTCCTGGTTTAGTCCTGGTTTGGACCTGGTTTAGACCTGGTTTAGACCTGGTTTAGACCTGGGTTAGTCCTGGTTTAGTCCTGGTTTAGTCTTGGTTTAGACCTGGGTTAGTCCTGGTTTAGTCTTGGTTTAGACCTGGTTTAGTCCTGGTTTTGACCTGGGTTAGTCCTGGTTTAGTCCTGGTTTAGTCCTGGTTTAGACCTGGTTTAGTCCTGGTTTAGTCCTGGTCATGTGCTGCTGGAGTGTTTCAGAGTGGATCTGACCTGGAGTTAAACCTCTGTGGTCAGTAGCTCACATCTGTAGTTAAGCATCAGTGTCTGTATCGTCACGACAACACAACATCTCGTTAAAGAGCTCAAACGATTCCGATGAATTCACAAATCACATGTTCTAGTGCGTCTTCCACAGCGGCGACGTCAGCTCCCGAGTTCCCGCGTCTTTTCCCCAAACTTTCCCCGTTTATTGGACTAATTTAAAGTGTTTGAACTAAACGTTGGACTGTCTTAGATCGTGAACCACAGACACGACATTCAGGCGCCACCTTCTGGTCACGAGGAGACACTGCGGACCGCCGGGGTCTTACACCTGTGCCGTTTGTTGTTATTCCTGACCTCGTCGCATCGCCTCGCTCCGTGCTGTCAGTCAAACGGTGGGGTCAAAGGTTAAAGCTTCACACGCTCTCACCTGTCACTCACCGCGACCGGGGCACCGTTGCTGAATGTCTGTCCCTCGACCGCGCAGCCTTCAGATTGTGCACTGCTAAACTCGAGGAACGTGTTACGCTCGCCTCTGAAATCTGCTCCTCCACCTACCCCCTATCCCCGCCCACATCCTGTACCGTACTCGTGGTCAGACATGGAATTCTGCACTTTTGTTTCGATTATTAGGCCGTTTTAGATCAGTTTTAATGTTTTTAACGAACAAATTATGAAATAATGATGTATATCTGTTATACTTTAATGCAAACAGCCACAAAAAAGAATAATATTAATAAATGGCCTATAATTTTACACAGAAAACAGCTTCTGGGAGACAGAAATAACAGGGGTAAATGTTTGTCTCTCTCGTCCTGTTGGTGCTGCGTTCGGCCAGCAGAGGGAGTGAAGTGTCTTGCCCGAGAGCACGACGGCGGCAGAGAGAATGTTTCACGCTGTTTCCTTTGGTTTTCAGGTGTCGTTCTCCTGCTCGTCAGCACTCGACCAGGTCAGACACAAAGCTGTTTGATTTGTTTGTAATAATGAAGACTTATCAGGCCTTTTTGAATATTTAAATGAAATATCAAACATATTTAGGTCATTTTTTAGATAAACTGCAATGTTGATTGAAACAGATTAATAATCGGAACAATCCATTGACATTTTTGACCTTTATGTGACCTTTTTTCCGCTCGAGCCTCAAATGCAGGACAATAAAGGCGTTGATCTAAACACAGCTCTAATGATGAAAGACCTCGTTATATCACAGTTATGAAAGTCTACTTTAATCAGAGTCTCCTTTAAGTTTGTGATTTGATTTGCTGTCACTTTTCTCTTTTCAGCTCGGCTCCAGCAGCAACTCTTCATCTCTGAAGAAAAGAGGCTTCCTCCCAAGGTATTTCATGAAGCTAAAAAGGCTCAGACACAGACAAGTCTTATATTATTATTATATTCAGAAACAATAGATGAGGCTCGTTTTCACTGGTTCACTTTGGATTGAGATCCGAAAGTGTCTCTGGTCCGTGTCTTAGATCCAAAGTGGCCCCTGAGAGGTTCTAGGTCCCAAAGCGTCTGGCTCTTGGGCCCCAGGTGGACTTTAGCTCAGGGGGAGGAGCTCCACAGCACAGCCAGATGATTGGACGAGAGAGAACGCAAACTCAGGCCAAAACAAGAGGCAAAAAGCAGAGAAACACAAACGCAACTTTAAGTGTCAAAACGGGACTACAAGCAACAAAAACACAACAGCGAGACAAAGTAAGCCCCAGAAAGAGCACCTAAAGGCAACAAAATGCGACTTCAAGTGACCAAATGTGACAAAAACTCAACACAAGCAACAAAATATAACCTAAAGCAACAAAAAGTTACAAAAAACATGACTAAAAGTGACAGACACATCAAACTCTGACTTGATCTCGTGCTAAAGCGCCGTGTTTCCACTGATGCTAACTTATATGTCGAGCCTTAGCGACACAAAGCTAGCAAAGCGCGTTGGCAACAGCCGTTTCCTGTTTATGGCCGCACGGCACTCGCTTTGTCAAGAGCCAGAATCTGATATTTCCAGCTCATAATGCGTCTGACATGATCCAAAAACATGCAGCGATAAAGATTGACTCCTCCCCCCTCTGCAGGAGCCGGAGTGTGGAGCGCGTGATGGAGCAGAGGTACGACTTCGACCTGACCTACATCACCGAGAGGATCATCTCCGTGTTCTTCCCGGAGCTGGACGAGCCGCAGTACCACCACAACATCCAGGAGGTGGCGCTCATGCTCAAGAACAAGCACCGCGACAAGTTCATGGTCAGTGTGTCGAGTGTGACGTCAGAATGTGGCTCGTGGAGAGACCATGTGTCACAATCTGCCCTTTCAATGTTTCAGCTTCTAAATCTATCTGAGAAAAGACATGACATCGGCAGACTCAACCCAAAGGTAAGAATGTGTAGATCTACCTGGGATTGTATGAGTCTAACCCGGATGCCCTCCCGTGTGCAGGTGCAGGACTTTGGCTGGCCCGACCTCCACGCTCCGCCTCTGGACCGGATCTGCTCCGTCTG
>NW_027315823.1:4295335-4307835 GCF_026437365.1 Eucyclogobius newberryi
CTCCCCCTCTCTCTCCCTCTCTCCCTCTCTCCCTCTCTCCCCCTCTCTCCCTCTCTCCCCCTCTCTCTCCCTCTCTCCCCCTCTCTCTCCCTCCCTCTCTCCCCCTCTCTCTCCCTCTCTCCCCCTCTCTCTCCCTCTCTCCCCCTCTCTCTCCCCCTCTCTCTCCCTCTCTCCCCCTCTCTCTCCCTCTCTCCCCCTCTCTCTCCCTCTCTCTCTCCCACTCTTGACCTTCACAGATACATCTACTACTTCGGTGGTCTTCTCTCTGGTTCCATTCAGATGAACAGCAGCCCTTTGTTCCTGCAGCAGATCTTGATCCCGTCTCTGCCTGACTTCCAGCCCGAAGGAGGTGAGACTGAAACAACACGCCCCCACCTGGACGCCTGAGGGATTGCACCTGAATACTTGTACTTGTGCTGTAGTAACTATACTTTGTTCCTGCAGGGTTCTTCCCGTTCCTGAAGGTGTACCAGTCCCTGCAGCTGGTCCACACGTCGGGCCTGTAGTGAGTCACGTTATGTCCCGAGTTTGGACGCTTCCGGGCGCAAAACGTGACACTTTGTGTTTTTGTGCAGCGACCCTCAAAACTCCGGAGCCAGAAAGCTGTGCGTTACCATGGAAACGCCGCTGCTGCTGAAAGGAGACATCATGGTGACAAACTTCACTTTCAACCTTGTTCTAATGTAGAGTTAAGAGAAGTAGAAACATCAGTCACCGAGACAACAAGAAGGATTTCATGATTCTTTAAAGTATACTTTTCTCGTTTAGCAGTCATGTCCCTTTGCGAGCCTAACAGCGCCCCCTGTGTGTGTGCAGGTGAAGTGCTTCCACAGACGCAGCGCTGCAGAGCGAGAGGAAGTGTTCAGAGTTCAGTTTCACTCGTGCGCCGTCCACGGAGCTCAGCTGTGGTTCAGGAAGAACGACCTGGACCACGCCTGCAACGGTCAATACCAGCGCTACTGCTAATGCTAATGCTAATGCTATTGCTAATACTACTGCTACTGCTAATGCGACTCCTACTGCTAATGCTACTGCTAATACTACTGCTACTGCTAATGTGACTACTACTGCTAATGCTACTGCTAATACTACTGCTACTGCTAATGCGACTACTACTGCTAATGCTACTGCAACTGCTACTGCTACTGCTAATGCTACTGCTACTGCTAATGCTACTGCAACTGCTACTGCTACTGCTAATGCTACTGCTACTGCTAATGCTACTGCAACTGCAACTGCTAATGCTAATTATACTACTGCTAATGCTAGTGCTACAGCCAATACTAACGCTAATGCTACTGCTAATGCTAATGCTACTACTGCTAGTACTGCGAATGCTACTGCTAATGCTAATGCTACTAGTTACTACTACTAAATAACCACAGCATGATTTTCCTCTGAGTCTATCTCTTAACTACACACTAATTACCAATAATATGCATTAGATCATAATGGACGTACAACAGCAGTAATAAGCAGTTTATTATGGGGACATATTAGTAAATGTCTATTAGCAGAATAAGACTGAAGGGCTGAATTAATATTAATGAACATCACATAAACCACTTTTATGCAAATTGGCAGCAACTTGTTTTGTTGATGTTCAAAAGTGAAGCCCAAAATCAAGTGTGTCACATCTGCACGACACAGGAAACATTTACACGTGTCATCGGGACGTTTCAGCTTCATCTGGGTCAAACGTCCACAACCCAAAGTAATTGTTTTAGTGCTTCTATCTTTATCCATGTCGTCACTTTGATCGTTCATGAATCACAAATGCTTCTAAAGAGCAGCTGATGCTTTTTAGAATCTATGAATAATTCTAACCTCGCTGTGGCACGTTTTTGTCGGGTTTATTTTTACCTCCAAAGCTCTCGCGTCGTCTCTGTGTTAGCGTCTCCATGTTAGCGTTAGCTCTTTCATTCCTCTTCTCGTTCCTCGTCCGCAGACCACAGGTTTCCTCCGGACGCCGTCGTGGAGTTTCTCTTCTCAAACGGACCGGAGAGAATCAGAGGTGTCATTCGCTCTCCGTCTTTGCACGTTCCTTATATTTCCTCCGTTTGAACTTTTGTTTTTGAACTCAAGGGCGCGAGTGTCGAAAAAACGACGCCTGTGTGAACGTGACACGCGACGCGCTTGACCCGGTCGTGAGGTGGGACTCTTATGAGGACTTCAACCTACATCACGAAGACAGCGTCGAGAGTGAGTACTACTACTGCTACTACTACTACTACTGCTACTACTACTACTACTGCTACTACTGCTACTACTACTACTACTGCTACTACTGCTACTACTACTACTACTGCTACTACTGCTACTACTACTACTACTGCTACTACTGCTACTACTGCTACTACTACTACTACTGCTACTACTGCTACTACTGCTACTACTACTACTACTACTACTACTACTACTGCTACTTCTACTGCTACTTCTACTGCTACTGCTACTACTACTACTACTACTACTACTACTGCTGCTGCTACTACTACTACTACTACTACTACTACAACTGTTACTACTACTGATACTACTACTGCTACTACCACTACTACTACTTCTACTGCTACTGCTAATACTGCTGCTGCTGCTGCTGCTGCTACTGCTACTACTGCTTCTCCTCCTGATGAAAAGGTGTTATTGGTTTCACCAGAAACTAAACGTCTTTGTTTACTATCAGTCCTTTAATGGGCTATCAGCCTCCTATTGTCCCTGGCTCACTCTCTCTCCTCCTTGAGTAACTGATTATTACTACTACTGCTACTACTACTACTACTGCTACTACTACTACTACTACTACTACTAATACTAATACTACTGCTACTTTTTCCATTTGATCAGTGTCTGTTACGTTGTCAGTCCAAAGTATGAACATGATGGGATTTTACTGGAGAAACTGAGATTAACCTCAGACCATCACAAAGTATGAAACATCTGGTGGTTTAGTGTCAGCCTGAGACACGTGAGGTCAGAGACACATTTAACACTGGGTTTTACTGCATTTACTGGACCGGTCACTACTGTCCAGAACAAGTAATGACAAACATCCAGAACCATTGTGAGTGTTCATCTTTGGTTGTGTTTGTTCCTCAGACATCTTTCACACTCGGGGCCCTCTGGACGGCAGCCTGTACGCTCAGGTCCGGAAACGCCGCGGCCCTGGCTCCACCCCCAGCTCCTCCTCCTGCACCAACGGGAGCCTCCGAACCGGCCCGACTGTGAGGTCACCCCCGAGTGAGCCCCGCCCTCTCCCCACGGTCCCACGCGAAGAGCCGGACCTCCCAAACCGAAACCGAGTCGCCGACGAGGAGGAGCACCACAGAGAGACCGCGATTCTGGGCAACGCCGCGACCAGAAAAGAGCGCCCGTGTTCTCAGAACGCACCGCGCGAGGAGGAGCCGTGCCTCCTCAGCTCGCACTGCCACACCCGATGCAAATGCGTGAAAAACAATCCCAAAAGTCGAACGCTGCCCGCACTGATATCAAAATCCACGTCCCCCACACCGACGCCGCACCTTTCTGCTTCTCAGTTAGAGCTTCGTCATCGCCACGGCGCTTTCCCGCATCGAGACCTGCCAATTCCCCGGGCGCCGCTCACCCCGCTGGCCCTGAACCAGCCGTGTGCGTGCCAAAAGTGCTTCCCGCGCCCGCAGTTTGAGCACCCTCTGACGACCTCCGCCAGACTCTGCTCGGGCTCCGACTTTCAGCTGTACCTCCCGAGTCCTTCCACACACCTGTCGCAGCCGGCGCTCGCCACAAGCCCGTATCGAGAGCTGTTCATCGGGCCGCCGCCGCTGCCGCTCGGCCCCTGTCGAGACTGCTCCTCCAGGGGGCCAATCAGGACATTCCACGCCATGCACACAGACCAATCGGAAGGCTTGCAGTGGTCACATGGGTCCAGGCAGAGGTGGGCAGGGTCAAATTAATCTGATCATGTGACATCGTAATGTGAAAATTAGTCTGAGTCTGATTTATTCAAGTTTTAATGACAAAAATATGTTACATTTACATGAGTTTTCAGTCTTTACCTTTATACCTATACATACCTTTATGCTGAGCGTGTTCCTCGCTAACACTGAGCTTTACCACTGTGGCGTTCTAAGGGAGCTGTGGGAGGGTCCGTGGCAGAGAGAGGCGGAGTTTTGGCCGTACCACAAACCCCCGGTGCAAGCCTTCCACTCGTGCCCAGTTACGGTGAGCCCGAGTCCGGCTTCAGAGCAGCGACGCTTCCCCGGCGGAGCTCCAGGACCCAGCCCGGCCTTCCCCAGCGCGCCGCCCCTGAGCGAGGTGAGGGAGGCGGCCAGCAGCGAGTGCCACGCCCCCCCGCAGCAGGAGGTGAGAACAGCCCATGGACAAATACATGAATGAAGATATACCAACGGTTTTATTTTCTGTTTTCAGATGTATTAAAACCAATGGAGAGAAACACAGACAGGAATAAAAAGGTTTTATTAGTAGTAATAGTAGAAGTAGTAGTAGTTGGAGTTGTCGTAGTTGTCATAGTAGTAGTCATATTTGTTGTAATTGTACGCTGAACAAAAATACAAACACAACACTTTGTTTTTGCCTCTATTTTACCATAAACTGAACTCAAAGAAATGAAACTTCTATAAGCACAAACATTTAAAGGACTTTAGTTCTGACCGGGAGCAGAGCGTGTGAAGGAATTGATTCCATTTTAGTGAAGAATTCAGCCATCGCCCGGTGTGTAACTCGTGACTGCCCTCTTGTGTTTAGTCGTGTCCCTGCCCTCCTGCCCCGGCATCGACCACAGACAGCCCTGTGAGCCGAGGATACGTGTCGGGGTCAAACTCTCCTCTGCCCGCAAGCACCCCATCCCCAGGGAGAGCCTCACTGCCACAAGGGCACCCGAGCACCACCGACCAGCCCACGGACCGACCCACAGAGCGACCCACAGAGCGACCCACAGAGCGACCCACAGAGCGACCCACAGAGCGACCCACAGAGCGACCTACAGACTACCGACCCACAGACCACCGACCCACAGAGCGACCTACAGACCAACCCACAGAGCGACCTACAGACCAACCCACAGAGCGACCTACAGACCAACCCACAGGTGAGACCTGGACACAGGTTGCCAATATTGAATATTGAAATTAAGATATTGAATTGAGCTCAGAGTAGAGCTGCTACTCCTCAGTGTGGAGGAGCAGCAGCTCAGAGTAGAGCTGCTGCTCCTTCACACTGAGTCCAGTGAGACTTTAGTGTTCAAAGTGTGTGAAATTTGATCAGGAAAATAAAATTCAAAACAAGAGTTACGTATGTAACTACGGTTCTATGACTCACCGATTGTTGCTATGGTGATAACTTTGTCTCTGTCACAGACTCGGGCGGAGCCGAGCGCGAGGACCAGAGCCGCTCTCCAGAGTCTGAGCACGACTACACAGTGATCAGCAGCAGCTCCTCCTGCACACGGGACAGGTACAGTCTGAACGGGGCGTCGCCGGTGTTTGTCCAGGAACAAAAGGCACAAACTGTGTGGTCTGCTCTTCTCCTCAGTGTCACTCCAGACAGCTCTGCCGCCCAAAGCCCGGACCCCCAGCTGTCCCTCACCTCTTTGGACGAATCCTCTCTGTCCGACAGTAACACACGAAGACCCCAAGACCCGCCCCCTGGACCCCCGCAGGCCGGAGTCCAGTCTACGAGTCCGGTCCAGGTCCAGATCAATGGTTTCGTGTGCATGAACACGTCTCCCAGCCCGACCTCGAGCCTGTCCTCGCCCTCGTCCCCCGAGCCCTCGCCCCTGCGCTCCTCCCTCTCCACTGACCGCTCCAGCCAGAGTCTCACCCCAGATTCAGCCGAGCCCAAGCCGCCCTCGCCCGTCCCCGATGGCTACAACACGCCCACGTTCCCGCTGGCGTCGTACTACTACTCGCTGCTGAACGTGCCGCACGTGCCCTACACCGGGTACACGGCGGTGACGATACCCAGCCAGCCACCTCTGCCCGAGAAGAAGAGGGGAGCCAACCACTCTGCGCTCAGCAACGGGCACGGCTCGCTCAGTAACGGGCACGGATCGCTCAGCAACGGGCACGGCTCGCTGCACAGGTGGGTGTTACTATGGTATGTTTTCTCTGCCAGACGTAAAGATGTACTTTAAGTTTGGATTACATTTCTGTTCATTTAAAGGGCCCTTGACATATTTTTACCATTGTCTAATTTTGACTTTATTTGGTGTGTTTATACCTGTTGTACATATAGATTATATTTTTATACCAATCGAGCAGGTATTTGTGGAGAAAACATTGAAAAATCTGTTAAAAAATGACAGGAAGTGACATCACACCAGGCTTGGTAATTTCCTATTGTCATGTCATCGATTACAAACAGGAAGTGAAATTATAAACCTAAAAAATGTGTTGTTCTGAGATAACATTTTTTTTAATCATTTTTAGCTAAATTCAAAATATATTTATCTTAACTGCGTTTTAGTTCAATGAGTCGTCCGACCTGTAGGGGGCGCATCAAGAATGTTTTATATACTGTATACATTTCAGTCGGATTTAAGTGTATTTATTTATTACACTCTGAGGTGAGGTCACTCTGAGGTGGGGGACACTCTGAGGTGGGGGACACTATGAGGTGGGGGACACTCTGAGGTGGGGACACTCTGAGGTGAGGACACTCTGAGGTGGGGACACTATGAGGTGGGGGACACTATGAGGTGAGGACACTCTGAGGTGGGGGACACTATGAGGTGAGGACACTCTGAGGTGGGGACACTCTGAGGTGGGGACACTCTGAGGTGGGGGACACTATGAGGTGTAGACACTCTGAGGTGAGGACACTCTGAGGTGGGGGACACTCTGAAGTGGGGGACACTATGAGGTGGAGACACTCTGAGGTGGGGACACTCTGAGGTGGGGGACACACTGAGGTGTGGGACACTGAGGTGGGGACACTGAGGTGGGGGACACTCTGAGGTGGGGACACTCTGGACACTCTGAGGTGAGGACACTCTGAGGTGGGGACACTCTGAGGTGGGGACACTCTGAGGTGGGGGACACTCTGAAGTGGGGACACTCTGAGGTGGGGACACTCTGAGGTGGGGGACACTCTGAAGTGGGGACACTCTGAGGTGGGGACACTTTGAGGTGGGGGACACTCTGAGGTGGGGGACACTCTGAGGTGGGGACACTTTGAGGTGGGGGACACTCTGAGGTGGGGGAAAATCTGAGGTGGGGACACTTTGAGGTGGGGGACACTCTGAGGTGGGGACATTGTCGTACTTGTGTTCACGTGTCGTTCGCGTGTCGTTCACATGTCGTTCTGGTTCTTTCCTCAGGGTGACGTCGGCGCCCGTCCCCAGCCGCGGCGCCTCGTTCCTGGGCAGTGGACCGGAGCAGAGGAGGGGCTCGGCTCAGGTGGAGGGGGACATCAGGGTCAACGCTAAGTTTGTCCAGGACAGTTCCAAGTTCTGGTACAAACCGGGGATCTCCAGGGACCAGGGTGAGTGGGACTCTGATAGTAGTAGCAGTAGCAGTAGCAGTAGCAGTAGCAGTAGCAGTAGCAGTAGCAGTAGTAGCAGTAGTAGTAGTAATAGTAGTGAATCTTAGGATTTGTTGCGTATTCCGTCTGTTGCAGCGATCGCGGTGCTGAAGGAGAAGGAGGCGGGGTCTTTCCTGATCCGTGACAGTAACTCCTTCCAGGGCGCGTACGGACTGGCCCTCAAAGTGGAGACAGCGCCCCCTAATGCAAACCTCATGGGGAATAAAGGTACTGCCCCTGATACTACTACTAACTACATGATTACAAACAGATCAAATATTCTGCTTACTATATAAGTTTGATTGCATTTGTTGTCATTAATGCTCTTCCTCACGTGTACTTCCCCTCACTGTCCACCAGGGGACCCTCTGGAGCAGCTGGTGCGACACTTCCTCATCGAGACGGGGCAGAGAGGAGTCAAGATCAAAGGCTGCCAAAACGAGGCCTATTTCGGTCTGTAAACACCAAACATTTAGATTGACACTGGAACCCGACTCACACTGCGGCTGTTTTCAGGAAGTCTGTCGGCGTTGGTGTTCCAGCATTCCATCACGCCGGTGTCTCTGCCCTGCGCCCTCCGGCTGCCAGAGAGAGGTACTACAGCGCTCTGCAGCTCATGTTCCACAGTATTACACTTATCCGCCCAGCGCTGCTTTGCATTCATTATTATGGTCCAAAATACCTTTGAAAACCTGCGTTCTTACAGTGAGCATAGTCGCCTTTCCACAGATCTGACCTGTAACTTCCAGTTATTCTGTGTCTCCTCTGAGGTTCTCTAGACTCTTTAGAGTTAGAGTCCAATGTCCCCTCTGAGGTCCTCTACACACTTTAGAGTTACGGGGTATGAGTGGATCCCTCATCATGATACAGCGACACCTGGAATAGTGACCCCACATGGTGATGTAGAAAAGTGCACTCAAATATGCCCCCTGCTGTTCAAATGTGGAGCTGTTCACACAGAACACCTTTAATGCCAGACTGCGGAACATTCTCGGCCCTCACCAGAAACGTTTCCCCTTTAATCATGATATTAGAGGAATAATGTGAAGAAATAAAAAGTCAAGTACAAATAACATAAATAATTATAATAATCAATCACTCAATCAATCAATCAATCAATCAACAATGCTTATGTGTTAATAAATATGTGTTGTTGTTTTTTTCATTCCAATGTCTGGTTACATATATTCAATTAGAATACTGTTGAAGTATTTGAAGTGTGGTGAAAGTAGTGAGTGAAGTGTAGTAAAAGTAGTGAGTGAAGTGTAGTAAAAGTAGTGAAGTGTAGTAAAAGTAGTGAGTGAAGTGTAGTAAAAGTAGTGAAGTGTAGTAAAAGTAGTGAGTGAAGTGTAGTAAAAGTAGTGAAGTGTAGTAAAAGTAGTGAGTGAAGTGTAGTAAAAGTAGTGAGTGAAGTGTAGTAAAAGTAGTGAAGTGTAGTAAAAGTAGTGAGTGAAGTGTAGTAAAAGTAGTGAAGTGTAGTAAAAGTAGTGAGTGAAGTGTAGTAAAAGTAGTGAAGTGTAGTAAAAGTAGTGAGTGAAGTGTAGTAAAAGTAGTGAGTGAAGTTTAGTAAAAGTAGTGAAGTGTAGTAAAAGTAGTGAGTGAAGTGTAGTAAATGTAGTGAGTGAAGTGTAGTAAAAGTAGTGAGTGAAGTGTAGTAAAAGTAGTGAAGTGTAGTAAAAGTAGTGAGTGAAGTGTAGTAAAAGTAGTGAGTGAAGTGTAGTAAAAGTAGTGAAGTGTAGTAAAAGTAGTGAGTGAAGTGTAGTAAAAGTAGTGAAGTGTAGTAAAAGTAGTGAGTGAAGTGTAGTAAATGTAGTGAGTGAAGTGTAGTAAAAGTAGTGAGTGAAGTGTAGTAAAAGTAGTGAGTGAAGTGTAGTAAAAGTAGTGAGTGAAGTGTAGTAAAAGTAGTGAAGTGTAGTAAAAGTAGTGAGTGAAGTGTAGTAAAAGTAGTGAAGTGTAGTAAAAGTAGTGAGTGAAGTGTAGTAAAAGTAGTGAGTGAAGTGTAGTAAAAGTAGTGAGTGAAGTGTAGTAAAAGTAGTGAGTGAAGTGTAGTAAAAGTAGTGAAGTGTAGTAAAAGTAGTGAGTGAAGTGTAGTAAAAGTAGTGAGTGAAGTGTAGTAAAAGTAGTGAGTGAAGTTTAGTAAAAGTAGTGAAGTGTAGTAAAAGTAGTGAGTGAAGTGTAGTAAAAGTAGTGAAGTGTAGTAAAAGTAGTGAGTGAAGTGTAGTAAAAGTAGTGAGTGAAGTGTAGTAAAAGTAGTGAAGTGTAGTAAAAGTAGTGAGTGAAGTGTAGTAAATGTAGTGAGTGAAGTGTAGTAAAAGTAGTGAGTGAAGTGTAGTAAAAGTAGTGAAGTGTAGTAAAAGTAGTGAGTGAAGTGTAGTAAAAGTAGTGAAGTGTAGTAAAAGTAGTGAGTGAAGTGTAGTAAATGTAGTGAGTGAAGTGTAGTAAAAGTAGTGAGTGAAGTGTAGTAAAAGTAGTGAGTGAAGTGTAGTAAAAGTAGTGAGTGAAGTGTAGTAAAAGTAGTGAAGTGTAGTAAAAGTAGTGAGTGAAGTGTAGTAAAAGTAGTGAGTGAAGTGTAGTAAAAGTAGTGAGTGAAGTGTAGTAAACGTAGTGAGTGAAGTGTAGTAAAAGTAGTGAAGTGTAGTAAAAGTAGTGAGTGAAGTGTAGTAAAAGTAGTGAGTGAAGTGTAGTAAAAGTAGTGAGTGAAGTGTAGTAAAAGTAGTGAGTGAAGTGTAGTAAAAGTAGTGAGTGAAGTGTAGTAAAAGTAGTGAAGTGTAGTAAAAGTAGTGAGTGAAGTGTAGTAAAAGTAGTGAGTGAAGTGTAGTAAAAGTAGTGAAGTGTAGTAAAAGTAGTGAGTGAAGTGTAGTAAATGTAGTGAGTGAAGTGTAGTAAAAGTAGTGAGTGAAGTGTAGTAAAAGTAGTGAAGTGTAGTAAAAGTAGTGAGTGAAGTGTAGTAAAAGTAGTGAAGTGTAGTAAAAGTAGTGAGTGAAGTGTAGTAAATGTAGTGAGTGAAGTGTAGTAAAAGTAGTGAGTGAAGTGTAGTAAAAGTAGTGAGTGAAGTGTAGTAAAAGTAGTGAGTGAAGTGTAGTAAAAGTAGTGAGTGAAGTGTAGTAAAAGTAGTGAGTGAAGTGTAGTAAATGTAGTGAGTGAAGTGTAGTAAAAGTAGTGAGTGAAGTGTAGTAAAAGTAGTGAAGTGTAGTAAAAGTAGTGAGTGAAGTGTAGTAAAAGTAGTGAAGTGTAGTAAAAGTAGTGAGTGAAGTGTAGTAAATGTAGTGAGTGAAGTGTAGTAAAAGTAGTGAGTGAAGTGTAGTAAAAGTAGTGAGTGAAGTGTAGTAAAAGTAGTGAGTGAAGTGTAGTAAAAGTAGTGAAGTGTAGTAAAAGTAGTGAGTGAAGTGTAGTAAAAGTAGTGAGTGAAGTGTAGTAAAAGTAGTGAGTGAAGTGTAGTAAACGTAGTGAGTGAAGTGTAGTAAAAGTAGTGAAGTGTAGTAAAAGTAGTGAGTGAAGTGTAGTAAAAGTAGTGAGTGAAGTGTAGTAAAAGTAGTGAGTGAAGTGTAGTAAAAGTAGTGAGTGAAGTGTAGTAAAAGTAGTGAGTGAAGTGTAGTAAAAGTAGTGAAGTGTAGTAAAAGTAGTGAGTGAAGTGTAGTAAATGTAGTGAGTGAAGTGTAGTAAAAGTAGTGAGTGAAGTGTAGTAAAAGTAGTGAAGTGTAGTAAAAGTAGTGAGTGAAGTGTAGTAAAAGTAGTGAAGTGTAGTAAAAGTAGTGAGTGAAGTGTAGTAAATGTAGTGAGTGAAGTGTAGTAAAAGTAGTGAGTGAAGTGTAGTAAAAGTAGTGAGTGAAGTGTAGTAAAAGTAGTGAGTGAAGTGTAGTAAAAGTAGTGAAGTGTAGTAAAAGTAGTGAGTGAAGTGTAGTAAAAGTAGTGAAGTGTAGTAAAAGTAGTGAGTGAAGTGTAGTAAAAGTAGTGAGTGAAGTGTAGTAAACGTAGTGAGTGAAGTGTAGTAAAAGTAGTGAGTGAAGTGTAGTAAAAGTAGTGAGTGAAGTGTAGTAAAAGTAGTGAGTGAAGTGTAGTAAAAGTAATGAAGTGTAGTAAAAGTAGTGAGTGAAGTGTAGTAAAAGTAGTGAGTGAAGTGTAGTAAAAGTAGTGAGTGAAGTGTAGTAAACGTAGTGAAGTGTAGTAAAAGTAGTGAGTGAAGTGTAGTAAAAGTAGTGAGTGAAGTTTAGTAAACGTAGTGAAGTGTAGTAAAAGTAGTGAGTGAAGTGTAGTAAAAGTAGTGAAGTGTAGTAAAAGTAGTGAGTGAAGTTTAGTAAACGTAGTGAAGTGTAGTAAAAGTAGTGAGTGAAGTGTAGTAAAAGTAGATAAGTGTTGTAAAAGTAGTGAGTGAAGTGTAGTAAAAGTAGTGAGTGAAGTGTAGTAAAAGTAGTGAAGTGTAGTAAAAGTAGTGAGTGAAGTGTAGTAAAAGTAGTGAGTGAAGTGTAGTAAACGTAGTGAAGTGTAGTAAAAGTAGTGAGTGAAGTGTAGTAAAAGTAGTGAGTGAAGTGTAGTAAACGTAGTGAAGTGTAGTAAAAGTAGTGAGTGAAGTGTAGTAAAAGTAGTGAGTGAAGTTTAGTAAACGTAGTGAAGTGTAGTAAAAGTAGTGAGTGAAGTGTAGTAAAAGTAGTGAAGTGTAGTAAAAGTAGTGAGTGAAGTTTAGTAAACGTAGTGAAGTGTAGTAAAAGTAGTGAGTGAAGTGTAGTAAAAGTAGATAAGTGTTGTAAAAGTAGTGAGTGAAGTGTAGTAAAAGTAGTGAGTGAAGTGTAGTAAAAGTAGTGAAGTGTAGTAAAAGTAGTGAGTGAAGTGTAGTAAACGTAGTGAAGTGTAGTAAAAGTAGTGAGTGAAGTGTAGTAAAAGTAGTGAGTGAAGTTTAGTAAACGTAGTGAAGTGTAGTAAAAGTAGTGAGTGAAGTTTAGTAAACGTAGTGAAGTGTAGTAAAAGTAGTGAGTGAAGTGTAGTAA
>NW_027315823.1:4312835-4380335 GCF_026437365.1 Eucyclogobius newberryi
CGTTTGAATCATTTTAAAGAAATGACTTTTGCACAATATCAAATATGCAAAAACTGGAATATTTATATGTATTTACATTTCTCTTGCAAAACGCTAAGATTTCATTTTCCAAAGCGTTCTTGTAAATAAAGACATTAAATATGTCGACACTAAAGATGGGAAAAGTTTAGTTTATGTAATAATTAGAAAACTGATGCCAAATGTTTAATGATATAGAAATAATAATAATAGAACATGTGTTGAACTCAAAAAGTGCTTTAAAAAGTATAAAACTGGGTCCAAGTGTTAAAACGCATTTATTAAAGTATTTGTGTATTTTTTCTGATGCAGGTTTAAACTGTTGCTTTTTCACTGTTTTCTCTGGCGCAGTATTAGACGCACAGCACACATTATTTACTACTTTCATATTTGTATTTGTACTTTAAGAACCTAATATATTTTACACTTTTGTGGTGGATGAGAATGAATAAAGTTGTTGTACAAACTGTGAATGTACGTCTTAGTATTTTGTCCTTCATACTCTTCTATTTATAAGCTTTATTTAACCTTTAGGCGCTAAGCGCCGAACCTCAGAGCGCCGTGAGCTTCACGTCTATAATAGGTTTTCTCCCCTCAGCGATCACACGCCCGCTGAACACACGAGAGAAACTCTTGTAATCGGGAGTTCTATTGTTAGAGACGTGAAGCTGCCAGCTGCTAGCGTTAGGTGTTATCCGGGGGCCAGAATGGGTGACATCGAAGGAAACCTTAGGATCTTAAAGCGGAGTAGGACCCGTTTCCGGCGAGTCGTGGTTCACGCAGGCGGTAACGACGCCCGGCGGAGACAATCAGAGGTGCTCAAAGTTCAAGTAGCCGCGGTGTGTGACCTAGCGAAGTCGATGTCGGACACTGTAATATTTTCTGGTCCTCTGCCCAATCGGATCAATGCTGAATTGTACAGCCGTCTCTCAGCATTCAACAACTGGTTATCCAGATGGTGCCCTCAAAACAACGTTGTCTTTATTGATAACTGGAGTGCGTTTTGGGGAAAGCCCGGGCTCATACGCAGGGATGGCATCCATCCGACTTCGGAGGGTACATCCCTATTAGTTCGGAATTTGACCGATAGTCTTAGTCGTGTTAAGTGACCATCTAGGGATGAGCCCCGGGCGCAGAGCAGCAGTTTAAGACGCTCCTCTGTCGCTGAACTCTCGCCCGTTCTGTTACATGTGAAGTGTTCAGATTCAAGACAGATAGAGACTGTGTGTGTCCCTCGTGTTCCTCGTACAAATAATGCCAAAAAGTCACATCTCAGAAAAAATATTTCAGGCGTCAGACCAAATAACTTAAGGAAAATAACAATCACAAATGACACAAATACACAAATGAATAAACACGTAAAATGTGGACTGCTAAACATTAGAGCAATTTCCTCCAAATCGCTCTTAGTTAATGAATTAATTAGTGACTATAACATAGATCTTCTAGCTCTAACTGAAACATGGCTTCAACAAGACGACTACGTCAGACTAAATGAGTCCACCCCACCCACCCATGTTAACTTTCAGACTGCCAGGAGCACAGGCCGAGGTGGTGGTGTGGCAGTGATCTCCCACTCAAGCCTACTTATGAGCCCTAAAACTAACAATGCATTTCACTCATTTGAAAGCCTTATGCTGTCAATCACATGTCCAAATATGAAAAACCCAAAAGGAGTTTTGTTCATAGTTATCTACCGACCCCCTGGTCCCTATTCAGAGTTTTTAACAGAGTTTTCTGACTTTATATCAAACTTAGTGTTAGCCTGGGATAAAATAGTTATAGTTGGAGACTTTAATATCCACGTGAACATGAGTGATGACGCTCTCAGTAATGCCTTCAGCGCCTTGTTAGACAGCATTGGTTTCACTCAGAATGTAAATAAACCGACTCACACTCACAAGAACACTCTGGATCTTGTCCTAACGTATGGAACAGAGATTAGTGACCTCAGTGTCCTCCCTCAAAACCCTATATTGTCAGATCATTTCCTAATTACCTTTCAGTTTATTCTTAAAGATCATCCAGTCCCACAAAATAAAGTTATAATGAAAAGGACAATATCTGAAAAATCTATCTCAAAATTCAAAGAAATAATAGAGCCAATATTCAGTGACATGTCATGTGATCCTGCTGAGAACAGCTTTAGTCCCAGTTTAAGTGATCAATGTGTCGACTTGACCATGAATTCTCTGAAGTCTGCTCTTGACGTTGTAGCGCCGTTAAAACAGAAGGTCATTAGGCCAAAGCGCGCCTCCCCATGGTACAACCAAGAACTGCGTTCACATAAACAAAGAGTTAGAAAGTTAGAGGGATTATTTCGTCGCTCTCACACCGAAGAATCCCTAAAAGCATGGAAAAGTTGCCTGCTGTCCTATAAGCAGGCTCTGCGTAAGGCCCTAACCAGATATTATTCAAATCTAATAGAAGTCAACAAAAGTAACACTAAATTCCTTTTCAGCACTGTAGCTAGGCTAACAAACTGTCACAGTGCAGTAGAGCCCTCAATCCCAGCTACACTTAGCTCTGATGATTTCCTCCTATTTTTTAATAATAAAATAAAAACAATCAGAGATAAATTAGATGAAATTACCCCCGCTATTAGCCCTGAACTAGCCCAAGCTGTAAATCTAACGTCCCATATAAATCCACCTGTAAACCTAGAAAGGTTCACAGCTGTTGATCAAGCAGAGATAACTTCAGCCATTATGTCCTCTAAAAGCTCAACTTGTGTCCTAGACCCCATTCCAAGCAGACTCCTCAAAGACATTCTCCCCCTAATTATAGACCCTATTCTTAGTATAATAAATACTTCACTCGAAAGTGGCTATGTTCCACAGTCCTTCAAACATGCAGTCATTAAACCTCTTCTGAAAAAGCCTAATCTAGACCCCGACCTATTGGTAAACTACAGACCTATTTCAAATCTTCCCTTCGTCTCTAAAATCCTTGAAAAAGTTGTAGTAAAACAGCTTTGTCGCCACCTGCAGGACAATAACTTATTTGAAGTTTTCCAGTCAGGGTTCAGAGCCCACCACAGCACTGAAACTGCACTAGTTAAAGTCACAAATGATTTGTTATTAGCCGCTGACGATGGACTGGTCTCAATCCTGGTTCTGTTGGACCTCAGCGCAGCGTTTGACACCATTGACCACAACATTCTACTGCAGAGGTTAGAATGTGATGTAGGTGTTAGAGGAACAGCCCTCAGCTGGTTTAAATCCTATCTATCTGATAGGTTCCAATTTGTTAATGTAAACCAGAGCTCCTCACCAAGCTCTAAAGTAATTTACGGTGTGCCACAGGGTTCGGTACTCGGTCCAATTCTGTTTACTCTTTATATGCTGCCATTAGGCAACATTATCAGAAAGCATGACATTAACTTCCACTGCTATGCAGACGACACTCAGCTGTATTTATCAATGAAACCTGATCAGAGCGATCAAGTAGACAGACTTAGTACTTGTGTGAAGGAGATAAAAACCTGGATGACACTAAACTACCTGCTTCTTAACCCTGAAAAAACCGAGGTCATTGTGCTTGGCCCTAAGCATCTACGAGACGCTCTATCTGAGCAGATAGTCACACTGGACAATGTCAGTGTAGCCTCCAGTTCTACTGTAAGAAACCTTGGAGTCTTATTTGACCAGGAGCTCTCATATAAAGCTCATATAAATCAAGCTTGTAAAACAGCCTATTTCCATTTGCGCAACATCGCCAAAATCAGAAGAATCCTGCCTAAAAGTGATGCCGAAAAACTTATCCATGCATTTGTAACGACTAGATTAGACTACTGTAACTCCCTGCTTGCAGCGTGTCCTAAAAGCTCCATAAAAAGCTTTCAACTGGTTCAAAATGCAGCAGCAAGATTACTAACAGGAACAAAAAGAAGAGAGCACATTACGCCAGTGCTGAAGTCTCTTCACTGGCTCCCCGTCGAGTCTAGAATCAAATTCAAAATTCTACTCTTGACCTACAAAGCCATAAATGACATGGCCCCATCCTACCTCAAAGATGCTATAGAACCATATCATCCAAACAGAGCTCTTCGCTCTCAGAATGCTGGCCTTCTGGTGGTGCCAAGAGTCTCTAAAAGTACAGTAGGAGGTAGAGCGTTTAGCTACCAAGCTCCTGTGTTATGGAATCAGCTCCCGACCCATGTTAAATATGCTGACACAGTCTCTTCATTTAAGTCCAGGCTTAAAACGTTCCTCTTCGAAATCGCTTATGGTCAGAGTAGTTAGGAACAGAAAGATAAACCCACAGCTTCAGCTACGCTGCCCTAGGAGTAACTATGCTGGGGGAAGTATGACAGCTTGAGCACTATCCTCTTCTTCTTCTGACTACTTATGCTATCAAACAATATTTATTTTTTGATTCCACTTGCAAACTGTTCACCGCCTTCTTTTCTTTCTCTCACTCCTGAGGACCTGTGGACCCAGATGCCCCTCTCCTGGTGAAGTGGTCCCTGCCCTGTGTGGACGGTCCCTCATCTGCCTGAAGAGTGGCTCCAGTTCGCCTCAGTCGGTCCCTCTTCTGCCTGAAGAGTGGGTCCAGCTCGCCTCCGACGGTCCCTCATCTGCCTGAAGAGTGGGTCCAGCTCGACTCAGACGGTCCCTCTTCTGCCTGAAGAGTGGGTCCAGCTCGACTCAGACGGTCCCTCATCTGCCTGAAGAGTGGGTCCAGCTCGACTCAGACGGTCCCTCTTCTGCCTGAAGAGTGGGTCCAGCTCCAGTCTCCTCGTGTCCGTCTGTCCGTCTGTGAGAGTCGGATCTCTCCTTCACTGGAACTCCTCCAGGCTTCTACGCTTTTTTCCCAAAGAGGTTTTTTTTGTAGTTTTTCCTGGTCCAGAAGGAGAGTCTAAGGACAGAGGACCCTGGGACATCGTCCCTCGCCACCACAGACATTGTCTGACTTCATCGCCACCACAGACATTGTTGATTCATTTCTCCCTGTGGCCCTCAGAGGCAACTGTTGTTGTGATTTTGGGCCTTACAAAAATAAATTGATTTGATGATGATTTGATTTGACTTTAGTTTTTAGACCTTTTCCACATTGAGGAGCAGAAAACTTTGAGATCTCAGACAAACAGTTGAATAAATGCTCAAAGATCTGGAGGAACAGACCCAGAATTCACTCGTAAACAAACAAACAAACAGTGGTTGAGCCGGAGAGTGTCCTGTACAGACCAACAACACTGATGAATGACCTTCAGTGTGTGATGATGAATGACCTTCAGTGTGTGATGATGAATGACCTTCAGTGTGTGATGATGAATGACCTTCAGTGTGTGATGATGAATGACCTTCAGTGTTTGATGATGAATGACCTTCAGTGTGTGATGATGAATGACCTTCAGTGTTTCATGATGAATGACCGTCAGTGTTTGATGATGAATGACCGTCAGTGTTTCATGATGAATGACCTTCAGTGTTTGCTGATGAATGACCTTCAGTGTTTGCTGATGAATGACCTTCAGTGTGAGATGATGAATGACCGTCAGTGTTTCATGATGAATGACCTTCAGTGTTTGCTGATGAATGACCTTCCGTGTTTGCTGATGAATGACCTTCAGTGTTTCATGATGAATGACCTTCAGTGTTTGCTGATGAATGACCTTCCGTGTTTGCTGATGAATGACCTTCAGTGTTTCATGATGAATGACCGTCAGTGTTTGATGATGAATGACCGTCAGTGTTTCATGATGAATGACCTTCAGTGTTTGCTGATGAATGACCTTCAGTGTTTCATGATGAATGACCTTCAGTGTTTCATGATGAATGACCTTCAGTGTTTCATGATGAATGACCTTCAGTGTTTCATGATGAATGACCTTCAGTGTTTGATGATGAATGACCTTCAGTGTTTCATGAACTCTCTCGTCCTCGTTACGGCAGATTCGTCCTCAAAAGGCAAAATGAGCTGAACCTTTGGACTCTAAACGATTGTGTTTTTGTGAATCTGACTCTGATTTACTCTGATTATACTTTTCACAAGCTCCAGACAAACTGCACATTTTAAATAGTGTCTTTTAGTAAATATAATGGAAGTAAAGCTGCAGTTGAAGGAGCGACAGACTGTAAACTGAGACTTTCAGAGCGGAATACAACAAGATACAACATTTCTGAAGTTTTATTTTGAAGTTCCAGCTTTTGTATTGAAAGGTTACGTCACGTCGCGTCAAATACGGATCGTGGCTAGCGCAGCGGCTAACGTTGTTTATTTACGTTTCACAACCACAGTTTACCACAGTTTTATTTGATTACACCGCGAGTACAAGTGAGAGGCGCATTTCACTTCATGAACGCGGCGTTGGTTTAGTTTGTCGGTGTTTTTAGCGTTTAAAGCGGTTAAAAGAATCATGTTGCAGGTTTAACGCTTTGCGTGAGGCGACGTCAGAGGCGAAGCTAGTTCTCCGACCGCAGATCAATTCTAACGCGTTTCGTCTGAGAAATGTAAAGATATAAACGCATGTCATGAAGTAAACGCGTTCTAAAGACATTCTGCAGGACACAGCGCGGAACATGACGGCGCGATCTTATAGTGTGATTCGTACGTTACGGACGTATCTGGTCCCATGGTGTAATGGTTAGCACTCTGGACTTTGAATCCAGCGATCCGAGTTCAAATCTCGGTGGGACCTCGTCCTTTTGACAACATTTATAGTGTTTTAAAAAAAATAATCACAATTTTTTACATTTTTTAAACAAAAACATTTTGAATTCCAGAATAGAAGCAAAAGTTTCAGTGGAACACAATGTGGTTCTAACGAAGAAACTGGAATTTACAGAATATAACGTTTACAGAGGAGTGATGTTCGTTTTTCACTGTCACTTTCCGAGAACAACCGCTGTTGTGATTTTAGGCGATGCAAAAATAAATATGAAATTGAATATGAAAAATATAAATTGAATGTTAGAGCCTGGTTTATTTCACTTAGTATAAAACTATTGCACCACGAGGATAGCAGTATTCCACATGATTATGACAGTATTGCATATGAGTGTGACAGTATTGCACGTGAGTATGACAAGTATTGCATGTGAGTATGACAGTATTGCACTTGATTATTACAGTATTGCACATGAGTATTGCACATGATTATGACAGTATTGCACATGAGTATAACAGTATTGCACATGAGTGTGACAGTATTGCACATGAGTATGACAGTATTGCACTTGATTATGACAGTATTGCACATGAGTATAACAGTATTGCACATGAGTGTGACAGTATTGCACATGAGTATGACAGTATTGCACTTGATTATTACAGTATTGCACATGAGTATTGCACATGATTATGACAGTATTGCACATGAGTATAACAGTATTGCACATGGGTGTGACAGTATTGCACCGGCGTTTCCGTGTCCGATCACCGGCTCCACCACGAGCGCCACGCACCGCCACGAGCCGCACGCGGCTCCGCTTCTCCTCCGCTGCACCGGCGTTTCCACGCCCGAACACCGGCTCCGCGCTCCCGCACCCGCCGCCCCGGAGGTCTGTACCTGGGCGAAGGTGTGGCCCCAGCCCGCCACAGGAGCAGGCACGGAGAGCGGGGCACCGGCTCCACCCGGAGAAAAGCAGCCCCATACAACCAAGGTACAGCCCCGTTTCTCTGCTTTCCCCGCTCCACAGACGGGGGCGATCTGGTCACAAAACTGGACTCAAATGCGTCTTGATTGGGCTAGAGCAACGCCGGCGTCTGGTATGTGGACTGCCGCTTCTGTCCCAACGTCTTTGTTTTGTTAGTCGTTTCCATTGTTTTGTTTTGTTCCCGCGTCTCTGTGTTGTCTTCTGTCTACATCCCTGTTCCTTAACTTCATCGGACATTACTGCACCGTCCATCACTCATCTCCTCCCTCACTCCTGGACTATCTACTGCCCTAGCTGCCAGCTAACAGCTGGCTTAACACCTGCTGAGGTCCGTCATGGTATCGCTGGGCCTCCCTGCCGTGCAGACAAGGTCTGGGGCAACCAACGCCACTCACTCCACCAGCTTCAACACCCGGTCCACTGCTGCTTTTTCACAACTCTCTGCCCACCAGCTTCTAGTTAACCAGCTTCTAGCCACCGCCAACATACTAACTGGATTACTCTCATCTGCTGCTACGTTCCATCTCCTCCTCGGACTATCACTCCCGCGCCTCCAGGCCACCGCTCCACCAACTTCTCGCCTACTCACCTACACCGCTGCTGACCTTCACCTCCTCAACCATAACCACCGTCTCCCAGCTGCTGCTGCCTCTGCAGCTAGCTCAGCTGGGATCCTTTGCCGGCCCCGCTACATCCACAGGGGCTCTGGTCTCTCCCATAACCACCACTCCAACGACGGCTCACCTATCCCCTCACTCTGGACTAGTTTTCGCCCCCCCGTCACCCCCACCTGCCGCACTGCCAACCTCAGCAACCTCCGCCCCCCCACCCCTGCGCCCCCATCCATCTCCGCGCCCCCATCCATCTCCCTTGCACTACTGAACTGCCGCTCCCTCTCCAACAAATCACCTGTTATATCTGAACTGCTACTGGACAATAACATTGACCTGCTTCTCCTCTGTGAAACATGGCAACAGCCCCTGGACTTCTATGCTCTCAACCAAGCCACTCCCTCCAACTACACTTACACTGCCAAACCCCGCCTCTCCGGGCGTGGGGGAGGTCTTGCTGTTATTCATAAAAAATCTACATCCATCACTGAACTGAACCTCAACCTTCCATCCATCTCATCATTTGAATACCTCGCCTTCTCCCTCCCCAACTCTATCACCGCTATCCTGATCTATCGTCCCCCAAAGCCCCACCCCTCTTTCCTCACTGAATTGTCTGAACTCCTCACCATCGCATCCTCTCTCTCTGCCCGCCTCCTACTCACTGGTGACTTCAACATCCACATTGACTGCCCCAACGCCCCACTGACATCCGACTTCCTCTCTCTCCTGGACTGCTTCCATCTCACCCAACATATTGACTTCCCCACCCATACCAAAGGCCACACTCTGGACTTAGTCTGTTCCTCTCTCCTATCCATATCTAAGCCCCACCCCCTCCCCTTCCCACTCTCTGATCATCTCTGCATCCTTTTCTCCGCCCCCCTACCCTCGCCCCACAACCCCAAAAAACGCACCATCACCTACCGCAATATCAAGTCAGTCAACCCCCTCACGCTCTCCCAGCTCATATCCTCTGCTTTCCCCCCTGACTCCCCCCCCTCTTCCCCCGACGACTATGCTGTCATGCTCAACACCACCCTCTCCGACTCCCTTGACTCCCTAGCCCCCTGGAAAACCTCCTCCGTCTCATACATCAACCCCGCCCCCTGGTACACCCCTGAACTCCGCACCATGAAGCAGACTGGCCGCCAACTCGAACGACTCCTCAAAAGAACCCGCCTCACCGTCCACGCCGAAGCTTTCAAATTACACATCTCCTCCTACCGTGACGCTCTCCAAGCCGCCAAATCTGCCCACCTCTCCACCCTCATCAACAGCTCCCACCGGAGCCCTCGCACCCTGTTCTCCACCGTCAACAAGCTGCGTCAACAAGCTGCTCCAGCCACCGGACATCACTCCACCCTCCTCCCCTGACCTCTGCAACTCTTTCCTCCTTGCCTTCAATGACAAAATTTCCAAAATCAACAGCTCCATGACTGCCGTCTCCATTAACTCCATCACCACCCCCACCCCTGCCCCCCCTCCTCTCCCTGACCACCCACCCTTCCCTCCCCTCACCACCTTCTCCTCTGTTAACTCCTCTCATATCATAGACCTCATCACCGCTTCCAAAACCACCACCTGCTCTCTCGACCCCCTCCCAACGACTCTAACCAAGGCCTGCCTCCCTGCTCTCATCCCCCATCTCACCACCCTCTTCAACCAGTCTTTATCCCTCGGCCATGTTCCTTCCATCCACAAACTGGCCTCCATCACCCCCATCCTCAAAAAACCCACCCTAGACTCCGCCAACCTCTCCAACTACCGCCCCATCTCCAACCTGCCGTTCCTCTCAAAAACGCTGGAACGCATCGTCGCCGCCCAACTTCACACTTCTATGAACCCCTCCAATCTGGCTTCCGCCCACTTCACAGCACTGAAACAGCCCTGGTCAAAGTACTCAACGATCTCCTCACCTCTGCAGACTCCGGGGCCCTCAACATCCTTTTACTACTAGACCTCAGCGCAGCCTTTGACACTATAAACCATTCCATCCTCCTACAAAGGCTGCGCCAACTGGGTGTTGAGGGCTCTGCACTTGACTGGCTCACATCCTACCTCACCAATAGGCAAGAGTTCATTTCCCTCTCCGGTCACTCATCCACCCTCTCCCCAGTAACGCAGGGGTCCCCCAGGGCTCAGTCCTCGGCCCCCTCCTCTTCATCTGCTACATCTTCCCCCTTGGTCACATCCTCCGCCAACTCAACCTGGACTTTCACTGCTACGCTGACGACACCCAAATATACCTCACCACCAAATCCACCCAAAACCCTCCCCTCAGCCACATCGAAACCTGCATCTCTACAATAAAATCATGGCTCACTCTCAACTTCCTCAAACTGAACAGTGACAAAACAGAGCTCCTCCTCATTGGCACCAAATCCACTCTCAATAAAACTGGTCCCTTTTCACTCAGCATCGACACCTCGACCATCACCCCCTCTACCCTGGTACGCAATCTCGGTGTCATCATGGACCCCACCCTCTCCTTCACTCCCCATGTCAGCCACATCGTCAAGACCTCATACTTCCACCTCCGCCGCATCGCCAAAATCCGACACTGCCACCACCTTGCCCCCCCCTACCTGTCTGACCTCCTCATCCCCCACCGCCCCACCCGAGCTCTCCGATCCTCCTCCTCTCTCACCCTGACTGCACCAACATCCCGACTCAAAACTTTTGGCGACAGAGCATTCTCCCGAACAGCACCCCGACTCTGGAACTCCCTCCCCCAACCTGTCCGCCACTCTCCCTCACTCACAACATTCAAATCCCGCCTAAAAACATACCTCTTCACCCAAGCCTATGACCTCCCCTACCCCTAGCCTCCTCTACCCCATTGCCTACTCTTCTACCCCCTGTTACATCCCCATCATTTTCTCTCTACTTCTTCTGTCTTGTTCATTTTATCTGTATATTAATGTGTATTGTACGTGTTGTCCCCCCTGTCTGTAAATACCCCCCCCCTTTTTTTTATTATGTTCAGCGTCTTTGGGTCACTGAAAAGCGCTATATAAATAAAAGTTAATATTATTATTATTATTATTGCACATGAGTATAACAGTATTGCACATGAGTATGACAGTATTGCACATGAGTATGACAGTATTGCATATGAGTATTGCACTTGATTATGACAGTATTGCACATGAGTATAACAGTATTGCACATGAATGTGACAGTATTGCACATCAGTATGACAGTATTGCACATGAGTATAACAGTATTGCACATGAATGTGACAGTATTGCACATGAGTATGACAGTATTGCACATGAGTATAACAGTATTGCACATGAGTATGACAGTATTGGATGTGAGTATAACAGTATTGCACATGAGTATGACAGTATTGCAAGTGAGTATAACAGTATTGCATGTTAGTATGACAGTATTGCACATGAGTATAACAGTATTGCACATGAGTATGACAGTATTGCAAGTGAGTATAACAGTATTGCATGTTAGTATGACAGTATTGCACATGAGTGCAGCACATTTAGATCTTTCTTTAAATGTAAACAAACAAAGACAAAGCTGAAACCCACCACATTCTTACAATCGTCACTTTTCCAGGGACATAAATATATATAGTTAGTCTTTTAAATCTTTTTGTATTTTAATGATGACTGTCTGAACTTTAAAGTTAATATTGGACAATGAATGAAGAAATTAAAGCTGAAAATTTACTTTTACTTATCCGAGCTTTGTTTGTTTTTTAATGCAAAAAGAAGATTATTGTGGTTTATGTGAATGTGGTCATGCTGTATTTATTCGGCAGGGGGCGCCAGAGATTCACACACATAATGTCATTTACTGCTTTTGAAAAAGCTCCAACCAATATTAACCAATTATAATACAATATAATACTTCTTATATATATATATATATATATATATATATATATATATATATATATATATATATATATATATATATATATATATATTACTTCTTTATCCATCTTATGAACAAGAAGCTCCTTCTTATCTTATCTTATCTTGTTGTATTCCGCTCTGAAAGTCTCAGTTTACAGTCTGTCGCTCCTTCAACTGCAGCTTTACTTCCATTATATTTACTAAAAGACACTATTTAAAATGTGCAGTTTGTCTGGAGCTTGTGAAAAGTATAATCAGAGTAAATCAGAGTCAGATTCACAAAAACACAATCGTTTAGAGTCCAAAGGTTCAGCTCATTTTGCCTTTTGAGGACGAATCTGCCGTAACGAGGACGAGAGAGTTCATGAAACACTGAAGGTCATTCATCATCAAACACTGAAGGTCATTCATCATCAAACACTGAAGGTCATTCATCATCAAACACTGACGGTCATTCATCATGAAACACTGAAGGTCATTCATCATCAAACACTGAAGGTCATTCATCATGAACCACTGAAGGTCATTCATCATCAAACACTGAATATTAACTTTAAAGTTCATCATCACACACTGAAGGTCATTCATCATCAAACACTGACGGTCATTCATCATGAAACACTGAAGGTCATTCATCATCAAACACTGAATATTAACTTTAAAGTTCATCATCACACACTGAAGGTCATTCATCATCAAAACACTGAAGGTCATTCATCATGAACCACTGAAGATCATTCATCATTAACCACTGAAGGTCATTCATCATCAAACACTGACGGTCATTCATCATGAAACACTGAAGATCATTCATCATCAAAACACTGAAGGTCATTCATCATGAACCACTGAAGATCATTCATCATTAACCACTGAAGGTCATTCATCATCAAACACTGAAGGTCATTCATCATGAACCACTGAAGGTCATTCATCATCAAACACTGAAGGTCATTCATCATGAACCACTGAAGGTCATTCATCATCAAACACTGAAGGTCATTCATCATCAAACACTGAAGGTCATTCATCATCAAACACTGATGGTCATTCATCATGAAACACTGAAGGTCATTCATCATGAAACACTGAAGGTCATTCATCATCAAACACTGAAGGTCATTCACCAGTGTCGTTGGCCTTAAAGGTTCTGCCACAGTTTGTCACGAAACAGCAGAACGCTTGAGGCTCGTTTCCTGTTTGTCTGTTTGTTGTGAAATACTGTTGGCGTCGGCCTCGGGCGCCATGGAAACAGCCTCGAGTCAATATTGAAAGAAAACAAAGACATTCCGGACGCGCTCGGAACAACGACAGCAAACGATGAGCTTTACTTTGATTCTGTTCTTTTCTTAAACGTTTCTGAGGCAGTTGTGGCTACATAGGAGATGGTGGTGGACTTCCACAGACGCCACTCCACTGCCCTCACCAGTGAACATCCAGGGAATACAAGTACCTGGGTGTTCATCTGAACCACAAACTGGACTGGACTCATAACACAGACACACTGTACAGGAAGAGCCAGAGTCGGCTCTACCTCCTGAGGAGACTCAGGTCTTTTGGAGTGACAGGGCCACTCCTGAAGACCTTCTACGATTCTGTGGTGGCATCAGCTCCTGTAGATGTGGCCTGCTGGAGCAGCAGCATCACAGAGAGGGAGAGGAAGAGGCTGGACAAAGCTCCGTCCTGGGCTGTGCTCTGGACTCGGTGCAGGAGGTGGGGGACAGGAGGGTCCTGGCTAAACTCACATCTGTGCTGGACCATGAGTGTTGCCCCCTGCAGGACACTCTGTCCACTCTGGAGAGCAGCTTCAGTGAGAGACTGATCCACCCTCGCTGTGTGAAGGAGACGTTTCACAGGTCTTTCCTTCTGCTGCTGTCAGACTTTATAACAAACACGGTTAGCCCTAAACACGTGTAACTGTCATACTCATGTGCAATACAGACATATTCATACGCAATACTGTCATATTCATGTGCATATAGCTGCTGTACATAGGGATGCGTACCGCTACGACGGACTGGATCTGGACTTGTAAAAACGTTTGACCGGTGATTCGGTTCTGGACTCACATAAAATATAGCACTGACATACTATATCCTTTTTGTTCTAGAATCTAAACCATCTTAAACCTTCCATTGATCGTGAAATTCGCGCTGGTAAAGACGTAAACACTGCCATGCGCCGCCGTCAATAGTGCACACGGACCCTAATTTGCGACGCACGCGTCTTCTGGGCATAAGTTGAAGCCGGCGAAATAAGTTTAAAGATGCGAGAGACGGGAGCGCCTCGTACGTGTCGCGCGAATGTGAACACTGAAGCCGGTAAGATCGCTGGCTTTGTTTGAACTGTTTTAAGCTGTGGCCGCCGCGTGCGATGTTGTGATGGTTAATGTGCTGCGTGCGTCGCCGCGTGTTAAAGGGGCGGGGTCAGCGTGGTCTTGTCTGGGTCTTTGGTCTTTGTGTAAATATGAATGAAATAACTTAAGTGTTATGTTGTGGTGTGATGTATTTGGCATTAAGTAAATACAAAGTAAAGTCAAAGTAATATTGCTTAATTGCTGAATACATTAATTGGAGTTTATATTTTGTATTTGTATTCTACAGTTGTTAAATATGGTCTGGTGTTTAATGCTGCTAATATGATGTATTATTTTGATGTGTTGTGTAAAATATTTTCATATTCTACTTTTGATACTGCTAAGTTGATTGATTTATAGTGATTCAAGTTGACTTTTATGCTAGTTTTTGTAACTCTGTTATTTTACACTGACTTAATTATTTACACTGGAGTATTGTCTGTTTGAAGGTTTTTACCTGACTTTTGATGCCAATGGATCTGAACATTAAAGAGTGGAAATGTGTCTAAAGGCAAAACGTTGTATCAGATGAAACAGCTGCTTTGACCCTTGACCCCGACTGACTCTGTCAACAATACTCAAAATGCTCTTGTTGTTGAATTGAGTCTTGAGTTGTTCCTCAAGTAATGTGTGTTAACTGTTAAAGGCGCAATGGACGATTTTTCGGCGATTTGAGAACACAGGCGGAAGTGCACATGCGCCCTCCTCCGTGTGGACTGATACAACACACACGTGCGTTTGTTTATTAGCGCGACGGAGCGGATCGCATCTCTCGTCTCCCGTAGAATTCTGTCCACTTCTGCGTCAGCTCGAACTGTCTTTCTCCGTCTTGATTTTGCCCCGTACACTGAGGGAACTATATTATGATAGATCCATGCGCTTAGGCACGCGGAAACGTGGGGACGATTGCAGGTGAGCGGTAGGTGCGTTTTATGATTGATACGTGGCAGGACAAATGATTCATCCACGCCACGAGGAAATATGATTAAAAAAAATTGCTGAAAAAAATCGTCCATTCCACCTTTAAGCCTTGTGTTTGATAGTCGTCCTTGTTCAAGTGTCTTCAACTTAATTTAGCGAAGCAGCTTGTGTTACGCAGTTGTAACATTATGTAAATATGGCATGGTTTCGAATCCAGAGGTTTAGGTTCAGGTCCGGACTCATTAGGTCCGGACCTGAACCTAAACCTCTGGATTCGAATCCGGACTTGAACCTGAACGCGGGTTTAGGTCTGCATCCCTAGCTGTATAAGAGGGTTACTTTTGTTACTATTATTATTATTGAGTGTCTGCTTATGATGTCATAAAGCAGACACTATGTTCTTGTATTTTAGGATTGTAGGAGCTTTGATACGTTTCCACTCCTTGACATTTTCACCGATTTCAACAAGTTATACCTCTTTACGATCGCTTTCACCGTCTTATTGCTGCTGTTGCTTTTGACATTTGTACATCTTGTACTTTTTTCAGTATTTGCTTATATTTTTTCAAGTCCTCAACACTGTCACCGATTTCAACAAGCTATTCCTCTTCACGATCGCTTTCACCGTCTTAGGGGGGCTATTGCTTTACACATTTTTACATACCAGAATATTTTTCAGTATTTGCAAAAGTAAATTGCTAATGCTAACGCTAATGCTAACGCTAATTCCTGCCTAGTAAAGTGTTCCTTGGATACGTGAGCTATGGCGTCAGGCCATATGTTCCGCCGCCCCTGCGTTGCTTTAAGTGCCAGCGCTTTGGGCACGGCTGCCAAGCAACGACATCAGTGGAAATATCAAAGCCTAAAGAATGAAGCCATAAATGGAGAGACGGGAGATGGCGGAGGAGAGTGGATCGGTGGTCGAAGACGTTCTGGACGGCGTGGAGGAGCAGCCTTTTCTGGCTGCACGTGCCCGGAAACGTAAAAAGTCCCTTAGCTCGTCCGAGGGTTCTGGGAATGAGCAGCAGGATGAGGCTGAAGCTATTGATATCCGGAGTGAGAGCAGAGACTGTAAGGTGATCATAAAGCTTGCACAGGATAGTGCATCCTTTAAGGAGTGGAATTCAGTGGCATTGTCAAAGAGCCTAACTGTAGCTGTGGGAGTGATCAAGAGTGCGAGTGTCCTTAGAGATGGCTCGCTGCTGGTCGTGTGCAAGGACGCGGCTCAGCAACGGAAGGCGATTGGAACTAAACGTCTGGGTGGAAAGGACATTCTTGTGTCTGATGCTGAAAGAAACACGGTCAGAGGAGTTATCGTAGGTGTCCCTACGGCGACGTCTGTGGATGAAGTTAAGGAGAATTTGACTGGAGCTAAGGTGGTGGACGCTAGGCGGTTGAAGGTGACCCGGTCTGGGGTAAGATGTGACAGTTTGTCGGTAATGGTAACACTTGAAGGGAGGTGCCTGCCTAGTAAGGTGTTCATTGGGTTCATGTGCCATGACGTTAGGCCATATGTTCCACCGCCCCTGCGTTGCTTTAAGTGCCAGCGCTTTGGGCATATTGCAGCGGTCTGTAGAGGGAGGCAAAGATGTGGTAAATGTGCAGGAGATCACGAGTATGGGAAGTGTGACGTGGGAGCAAAACTGAAGTGCTGTAACTGTGGGGAAGAACATAGCTCTGCCTACGGGGGATGCAGGTTTAGCAAAAGAGCTGCTGAGGTGCATAAAATAAAGGTCTCTCAAGGTGTATCCTATGCAGATGCAGTCAAGAAAGTTTCAAGTAACGAGTTTAGAGTAAATACAGAGAGAGGAGCCAGCGCTGCTCCCAGCCAGGGCGAAATGAGAAGGGCCAGCGTGGCTCCCAAGAAGTGTGAAGGTTTCAAGAGTGGAGGTCCCAAGTGTGCAGGTTCCAGAATTAATGAGAATACCCTGGTTGTGGATAGAGAGGATTTTGTACTCTTTATGGTGGATGTTGTAAACTGTGCTGCTCAGACTCAAAGCAGAACTGAAAGGATCAGGATCATTGCTAAAGCTGCAGGGAGATTCCTTGGAACAAAGGAGCTTGATTGGGCAGATATAGAAAACAGGCTAAAGGCGCTAAATGGGAGTCGGAGTGATGGGGGTCTGCTTTTGGGGAGTCAGGGTGATCAGAGTGACGAGATGGGGGTGGGGGTGGTCTCCTGTCCTCGCCCAGTCTCGTAGACGCACGGCTACCAAGCAGCGACATCAGTGGAAATATTAAAGCCTATAGAATGAAGCCTAAAGAATAAAGCTGTACGGTGGAAGCACCGAACGTCAAAGAAGGAGAGGAAGATGAAGAAGAGTCTCCCTGGAATAAAGCCGGTTGTTGTTGTTGTTGTTGTTGTTGTTGTTTTATGGCGGTTGGCATCCAATTGTTGCATTACCGCCAGACTGTATTCCTCAGACGTTTCGTAGTCCTCAGACTGTCGTAGTCCGTTGTTGTTGTTGTTGTTGTTTTATGGCGGTTGGCATCCGAGTGTTGCATTACCGCCAGACTGTATTCCTCAGACGTTTCGTAGTCCTCAGACTCTGTCGTAGTCCGTAAAAGTACTCCTCCCATTGCTTTGGCGTTACAAAGCCCATGAGGTCATGATGTGTTTTTGTGACTAGAATAGTTGTTGTGTCAGAGACCAACTGGCCTTATTCCAGGGAGACTCTTCTTCACCTTCCTCGCCCTCTTTGACGTTCGGTGCTTTGGAAGTACAAAGCCCATGAGGTCATGGGACGTCTTTGTCGTTTTATCCTTTAGAAGTCCTTCTTCCATCACTTTGGCGTTTCTAGGCCCATGAAGTCCAAGCGCGTTAGAACATCCTCTTGCTCCTCATCCTCGGCTCAGTCTCCAACACCCCCCACCTCTATAAACGTTTACCCAGCCCTGTGCTACATAAGTAAGCAACCACAGCCTGACACAAACCCTGTGACTGGATCGCCAGAACGTTCCGCAGATTGAACTCCCGCCCATTATTCCGAAACCACAAGGCCAACCCGGCCCTTTCCCTATCATAAGCCTCACAGCAAATCAGCACATGCTCGACAGTCTCTGGCACCCGACAGTGACCACACAGACCGGTCGGATGTTTGCCTATCCTACTCAGTGACCAATTGAGTCCAGTATGGCCAATCCTCATGCGGGCGAAGGCCCTTTCCTCCCACGCGTTCCTGCCCATAGACCCGCAAGGACCCACACTACCCTGTATGTGATAGAGATGCCGTCCAGTAACACAGTGGCTCCAAAATTCCTGCCAAAGGCCGACCACATGACTCTTGATAACGGGCTTGATTTCAGACTTGCCCAACTCAACCGCCACATCAATTGATGGCCGCCTAAGGGAACGTTTAGCCAGTGCATCAGCCATTTCGTTACCATCCACCCCCACATGCGCAGGGACCCAAATGAAGGAAACCCTTACATCCTTCCTGGACAGGGAGAGCATCAGACAGAAGATGCCATTCAACACATCCTGTCTGCAATCCGATTTCCCAGATTTAATGCTTTGCAATGCAGAAAGGCTGTCAGAGGCCACCACAATGCCGCAACACTGCAAAGCAGATTCCGCCCATTCCAACGCCAACCGTATCGCTATAAGTTCCGACGTGAAAACAGAAAGGCGATCTGTCAACCTCTTCTTGACCGCTAGCCCCAGGTCAGGCACAAAATAAGCGGCGCCAGTACGCCCACTCTCAGGATCCCTAGACCCGTCGGTATAAATAAACACATCACCTGAGTGCTTATCGATGAGCGCTTGAACGGCAAACTGCGGTGCCCTCCCAGCGACTCCTCTAAGCTTGCCATGCAAGCTAACATCAACAGGAGCCGGGACAAACTTCCACGGAGCTATAGCAGACAAAGCCACCGACGGGCTCACACGCAGATCACCAACCCCCGCAAGCCGCGCCTTCGCATTTCCTACCTGGCTGAAAATCATACCGCCAGCCCCCCCATCAACCCTGAGAAAGTCCCTCACCGGGTGAGAGCTCGTATGACCTTGCACATTCACCCAGTAAGCCAACAGAAGTTCTAGCCTCCGGAGCCGTAACGGCAATTCCCCCAACTCAACCTGCAGCGCCTAGACAGGGGAGGTCCTAAAAGCCCTACAGCAGATGCGCAAGGCCTGGGCTTGCTCCACATCAAGCTTCTTTAAGTTAGTCTCAGCCGCAGACATGTAGGCTATACAGCCATAATCAATAGCCGCCCTCATGACGGCCCGATAAATACCCAGGAACGACCTTCTGCTGGCCCCCCAGTCCTGGCCGGATAGACAACGAAGCAAGTTATTCACCCTTTTGCATTTACCACTGACCTCATCAATGTGCCGACGCCAACTAAGCCTCTCGTCAAAAGTGACCCCCAAGAACCTCACCTCCCTGACCTGTTCGAGCACCTGCCCATGCAGTCGAAGGGAGACGTCCCTATGCCCATTGAAGAAACAGATCACTTGAGACTTCCGTACGGACAGTTTAAACCCCCACTTCAGGGTCCACTGCTCCACCTGCTGTATTGCCCTTTGCAGTTTCGCCTCGTAAAACCGGAGATTCCTCCCTCTCACCCATAGAGCGCCATCGTCAGCATAAAGGCTCCTCCCAACAGACCCATCCACGTCGTCAAAGATGTCCTTAATCATAACATTGAACAAGATAGGGCTACACACACTCCCCTGCGGGATCCCATTCTCCACCCCATAGACCCCAGAGTAAGCAGCGCCCACTCTGGTTTGGATACGCCGGCCAGACAGAAAGCTCCGGACCCAGTTAAACAGTTTACCCTTCACACCACACTTCCGCAGCTTAATGAGGAGCCCATCCTTCCAAACCATATCGTACGCCTTCTCCACATCAAAGAGCACCGCAATAACCTTTTCTTTCTGAGCCCTGGCCAGCTGGATATCAGATTCCAAACACAACACGGAATCCATGGTGTTCCTGCCCCTACGGAAACCACTCTGGTGCGCGGGAAGCAAACCCTGACTCTCCAAGAAGTAATCCAACCACTCGGTAACCATGCGCTCCATCGTTTTCCCGAGCTGCGACGTCAAGGCAATCGGCCTATAACTTGAAGGGTCAGACGCTGGCCTACCCGGCTTCAGAACCGGCACCACCGTAGACTGTTTCCACGCAGATGGAACACAACCTGAATCCCAAACACGGTTGAAAAGACCCAGGACTAGCCCAAGCGTGTCATCAGTCAAATGAGAGAGCATGTCATAGCACACCTCATCTTTACCCGGGGCTGTCTGTTTCGCCTTAGAAAGTGCTCTCCTTAGCTCAAACAAACTAAACGGAAGGTCAAGGTCATCTTGAGTCGAAGGCTGGTGCCCAATCAGCTCAGAATTCTGGGCCAAAGTACTCTCCCTGTAGTGCCTTTCTGCAGGTGAGAGATTGTCAGAGCTGTGCACCGACACAAAGGTGCTGGCCAACAGTTCAGCTTTGTCAACGTCGCTGACTGCTTCAACACCATTCAGTATTAGGACCGGGGTCCCATGACGGCGCTCAACCCCATGCATCCGCTTAATCATCCCCCAAACATCCCCGAGACGCGTTTCTCTCCCAATTTTGGAACAATACCGCCTCCAATAGGCACTCTTGGCCGTTCTCACAGTTTTCCGCACAACAGCGCGGGCCCTCTTGTAGTCAATGAGGGCACCCTCAGTGTGGGCAACCCTTAGCCGGCGAAACGCCGCATTTCTCGCCCTAACAGCATGACCACATGCTTCAGTCCACCACGGCACCCGCTTCCTATGTCCACTACCACCACTCTTAGGAATCGTGCCTACCGCTGACTGCGTGATGAGCGAGACAATTGCACTATTGAGATCATCCACCTGAGTCAATCCTCCTTCCTGCAGAACCCTAGAACCATCATCAGCTTTCCTCAGGAAAGCCCCCCAGTTCGCCCTTGCCAACTGCCACCTCTGGATCCTCGTCCCCCTGACCACACAGCTCCCAAAGCCAATCACGGTGCGGACTAGATAGTGATCGCTACCAAAAGAAAGATTACCAAGAACCTCCCAACTACAAACACCAGCTAACTCCTTGGACACAAGTGTAAGATCTATTGCACTTTCCGCACCGGTCCCCATATCATAGCGGGTCCCACCCCCATCATTCAGACAAACCAACTCCCTTTGATTGATAAAACCCTCTACCACCTGCCCATACCTATCGGTACCACTACCGCCCCACAAAGCGCTATGCGCATTAAAATCCCCACACCACACGGCCTTTCCCCGAACATCCTTACCGATACTATGTAAGGACTCTAGCGTTAACTCACCACACGGATTATAAAGGTTAACCACAGTAACAGCTTCACCACCCAGCCAGACCCTCACCGCCAGGGCCTCCGGCGCTTTACTCACACTGACAACAACGTAATTTAGGTCATCTCGGACAAACACAGCCACACCTCCGCCTCTACCCTGCTCCCTATCATTCCTAACACACACATACCCTTGTATCCCAAAACCCCACCTAGGTCGTAACCAAGTCTCCTGCACGCACATAACGTGAGGTTTGTTCAACAAGGTAGAGACAAAATGCTTAAATTCCTGGCCATTAGCACGAAGACTACGCGCATTCCATTGCAAGACAACCACCGCCATTATGAGCCCCCGGAACCTGACGGCGCATCGGGAGCCCCCCCACTCCCACTGCCAGAATGGGGCAGGGCGCCCTCCCGCAGCGCATCCTCTATCTCCGTCCACTCGGGGCCCCCAGCTCCAAAGTACTTCCCTGCAGCCTTAGCGATGATCTTAGTCTTTTCGGATCTCTTCTTGGTTTGCCCAGTACAGTTAATCACTTCCACTATAAAGAGGAAGAAATCTTTCCTCTTCACAACCAGTACATCCTCCGCACCCACAGGGCCTCTGCCCGTGGAAGCCACACTCACAGACATCCCAGTGGGGACCTCCCCCTGGCCGCGGGCAACGCTGCCCCCTCCCCTGTCGCCTAGGACACCAGCAGCACTGGCAGCCCCCACTGCATCCACCGTCACCTGACTACCAGACACCTTCTTGACCGCATCCGCGTAGGATATGCCTTGAGAGGCTCTAACTTTTTGCACCTCAGCAGCCCTCTTGCTGAACACGCATCCCCCGTAGGCAGAGCTATGCTCTCCCCCACAGTTACAGCACTTGAGTTTTGCTCCGTCGTCACACTTCCCATACTCGTGGTCTCCTGCACATTTACCACACTTCTGCTTCCCTCTACAGACCGCTGCAATATGCCCAAAGCGCTGGCACTTGAAGCAACGCAGGGGCGGCAGAACATATGGGCGTACGCCATAGCGCATGTACCCAACGCACACCACACGAGGCAGGATCCCACCTTCAAATCTAATCATTATCGACAGGCTGTCACACCTTACCCCATCCCGGGTCATCTTCAACCGCCTAGCATCAACCACCTTAGCTCCAGTCAAATTCTCCTTTATGTCATCCACAGATGTCGTCGTAGGGACGCCTACTATAACTCCCCTGACCGTGCCTCTTACAGCATCAGACACAAGAATGTCCTTCCCCCCCAGACACTTAGCTTCAATCGCCTTCCTTTGCTGAGCCACGTCCTTGCACACGACCAGCAGCGAGCCATCCCTAAGGACACTCGCATGCTTGACCACTCCCACAGCTACAGTCAGGCTCCTTGTCAACGCCATCGGATCCCACCCCTTAAAGGACGCATTATCCTGCGCGAGCTTTATGAACACCTTACACTCTGAACTCACATCCCCGACATCTGCAACCCCCCCGCCCTGCTCCTCACTGAGAGAGCCCTCCATAGACGAGCAAGAAGACGCCCTACGCTGCACAGGATTAGTGGCTCCAGGGGAGTCCTCCCCGCTGTTCATATCGTCACCGACCAGGTCACGCTTCCTCTTCTTCTTCCCCGTCATACGGACCGAGGCGTTCCTCTATGTTGCCGTAATATCCAAACTGTTGTCTTTGTTGTTTTTTATGGCAGTTGGCATCCAAGTGCACGAGGTATTGTTGTTGTTGTTGTTGTTGCTGCTCTTCTCAGACTCGGCCTCGTCTTGTCTGTTACAAAGCCCATGAGGTCATGATCGTGCCTCTTGGTCTCTGAAACAACAACAACTATTCTAGTCACAAAGACATATCATGACCTCATGGGCTTTGTAACACCAAAGCAATGGAAGGAGTACTTTTACGGACTACGACAGTCTGAGGACTACGAAAAGTCTGAGGAATAAACTCTGGCGGTAATGCAATAATTGGATGCCAACCGCCATAAAACAACAACAACAACAACAACAACAACAGTCTGAGGACTACGAAAAGTCTGAGGAATAAAGTCTGGCGGTAATGCAACAATTGGATGCCAACCGCCATAAAACAACAACAACAACAACAACAACAACAACAAAGAAGGAGGGGAAGATGAAGAAGAGTCACCCCTGGAATTAACCCGCTCGGACTCTGAAAAATGAAGTCTTAAGAATAAAGTCTGCAGTAATGTAACACTTGGATGCCAACCGCCATAAAACAACAACAACAACAACAACAACAACAGCAACAACAACAACAACAGCAACAACAACAACAGCTCATTTTGGTTATAATCTGAATTCTGTCATAGATTTGAGCACAGAGAAATCTTCCATGGATGAAACGGATCAGGGCCAATCATATTAACATGAGGAGATGCCAGTGAAAGCTGTGAGTAATCGTACAAAGAATCTGACTGAATCTGTCTGAAGCACAGTCTGTTTTACTTTGCACTCGTCTGAATCAACCTGATGAACGTCTAACAGAAGACGTGGTTCCTGCCAAAATACCAAATGTGCCTGTTTCTTAAGTAAATAAGAACACTTTGGGTCATCAACCTGATTTACTCCAAACTGGGAAAAAGGTCTCAAAACACAAAAGGAGGAAATATCAACGCTCAAACGTTCAGAGTCTGATTTTGCAAAAGCGGAAAAGAACAAACCGAAGAAGAGTGACCTGACATACAAGGACGTACAGAAAAAGTACCATGAAAGAAGATACAAAAATGACTCCAAATTCAGAAAATTTGAATAATAGGAATAATATTCCTATTATTCCTATTCTTCATGTTCATACTCGGGCATATGTTTTGTATATATTGATGCGATATATATACTCAAATGATATAATTGTATAATGAACAAAAGCATGTATTCTTAGAAATGCAAGAGCTAAACGTATGTACACCTTGTACATGAATGTAGGTTTTAGACAGTGAGTATAACGTGTAGTAGTACTTTTACGCAAGAATGCAGACACTCGCAAGGGCTTCAGCCATTGCACAGAGTTTTTATAAGAGCTTTTCTATCAAGAGTGTTTGTTTTAAAGTTTTCTATAAGTTATCTGTTCTTTATTGTTTTCTTCTGTACCTACTTAGTGTTGCAACACTAAAATTTCCCCATTTTGGGACAAATAAAGGCTTTTCGTATAACTTTATATAATCAATACATTTTCAAATATTGAACTGTAGAGACACAAAGCCTTTGTTAAATGTACGATATTGTTAAAAAACACGTGCTGAATTACATAAACGGCAGAAGGAAACATTTAGTTCAACAATGGTTTAAACTGTCAGAAACTGTCGCACACTGATGACATCACAGAGGGACTCTACTTCCTGTCATTTTAAACTCTTGAACTGCAACCTAACGGAAGTAAAACTGTGATAAATATTTACCACAGGTTCTTTTCCACCAAACAGAGTGATAATGATAAAACCGCGAGGACCTTCTATGTGGACTTTAAGTGGACACCTTCTGGCCCGCGCATTAGTGGGTCAGTGGTGTGAGTCAGGATTTCCAGTTTCCAAGGTCTCCAGCAGAAACAACAGCTCCAAACTGAATCTGGAATCATTTAAGGACACAAAATGGCCGCTGATCGAGCCTCACAAATCCCAGTTCTGATGGAGCAGGAGAAAGAACCTGGAGCGAAGCCAAAACTGCAAAGGAACTGATCATCTGCCAGAGAAAACACACTGTGTTTAGACCTGTCCTTGTCCAAGCTTAGACCGAGTTTAGTCTGGTCGCTTTTTGGTCTAGGTTTAGTCCTTGTTTAGTCCTGGTTTAGACCTGGTTTAAACCTGGTTTAGACCTGGTTTAGTCCTGGTTTTGTCCTAGTTTAGACCTGGTTTAGACCTGATTTAGTCCTGGTTTAGTCCTAGTTTAGTCCTAGTTTAGACCTGGTTTAGACCTGATTTAGTCCTGGTTTAGTCCTAGTTTAGTCCTGGTTTAGACCTGGTTTAGTCCTAGTTTGGTCCTAGTTTAGTCCTGGTTTAGACCTGGTTCAGACCTAGTTTAGACCTGGTTTAGTCCTGGTTTAGACCTGATTTAGTCCTGGTTTAGACCTGGTTTAGACCTGATTTAGTCCTAGTTTAATCCTGGTTTAGTCCTGGTTTAGACCTGGTTTAGACCTGGTTCAGACCTAGTTTAGACCTAGTTTAGACCTGGTTTAGTCCTGGTTTAGGCCTGGTTTAGTCCTGGTTCAGACCTAGTTTAGACCTGGTTTAGTCCTGGTTTAGGCCTGGTTTAGTCCTGGTTTAGACCTGGTTTAGTCCTGGTTTAGTCCTGGTTTAGACCTGGTTTAGTCCTGGTTTAGTCCTGGTTTAGGCCTGGTTTAGGCCTGGTTTAGTCCTGGTTTAGACCTGGTTTAGTCCTGGTTTAGTCCTGGTTTAGTCCTGGTTTAGACCTGGTTTAGTCCTGGTTTAGACCTGGCCACAAAGTCTGAACTCTGATTGGCCTAGACTCTTTTTTTGAGTTGTTTTTCGTCCTCTCTTCAGATTCCTCTCTCTGTTTTGGCCTCGGTGTTTTCCTGGAGGACCTACAGGATGCACGGGGCCCCTCGCTCTCTGTTTACACTGGACACACCCATGACCTTCACCCGCTGGCCCCCTGCGCCTGACCCACTCTGCAACAACCATTACACGGCTTTAGTCCTCATGGTTCAGTCCAGACCTCCAGACAAGGTTTACAAGTCCTGATGAAGTCCATGAGCAGAAACTAAACCAGAAACTAAACCAGAAACTAAACCAGAAACTAAACCAGAAACTAAACCAGAAACTAAACCTGGGCTAGAACAGGTTTGAACAAGTACAAGAACAGGACCAAACCAAGTCCACCCCGGGACTAAAATGGGCTCAGTTTGGGGTCAAATAACGACATTTGTCCTGGTTTGGTCCTGGTGTGAGCCCAGTTTGAATCCTAATTTATTTAAACCTGTTTTTGTCCTGGTTTTGTCCTGGTTTAGTCCTGGTTTATTCCTGGTTTAGTCCTGGTTTAATCCTGGTCCAGTCCTGCTTTTGTTCTGGTTTAGTCCTTGCTTAGACCTGGTTTATTCCTGGTTTAGTCCTGGTTTAGTCCTTGTTTAGACCTGCTTTAGTCATGGTTTAGTCCTGCTTTAGTCCTTGTCTAGTCCTTGCTTAGTCCTGGTTTAGTCCTGCTTTAGACCTGGTTTAGTCCTGCTTTAGTCCTGGTGCATCATGTGAGCTGTCTCTGTTTGAAGCAGAACATGACAGAAATGTGCACTGATTATTATCAGCTTCTCCTAGACTTCCATCACCCCAGACTCTTCCTCCAGCTCCTCCGGGTGGATCCCAAAGCCTTTCTCAGGCCACAGAGAGACCTCGTCCTTCCAGGGCCTCCTCCCGGTGGGACCTCTCCAGGGAGATGTTCAGGAGGCTCCAGAAGAGACGAGGAAACTCATTTGGACCGCTTGTATCCTCGATCTTGTCCTTAGGGTCATTAAAGCTCATGACCATAGGTGAGGTCAGGAACGTAGACTGACCCGTAAATCCAGAGCTTTGTCTTTGGACTCAGCTCCTTCTTCACCACAACAGTCCCATGCAGCCCGATCTTTAATAATGTTGTTTCTGATTATAAATAACTGTTACTCATGCTTCTGTGTGAACGACCTGCCCATAACAACAAGAGAGAGGGGGAGGAGGGAGGGAGGGAGAGTGAAAGAGGGGAGCGGGAGGGAGAGGGCGAGAGAGGATGGCAGAGAGAGAGGGGGAGGGAGGGAGGGAGAGAGGGAGGTAGAGAATGGCAGAGAGGGAGGGGTGAGGGAGGGAGGAGGGAGGGAGAGTGGAAGAGAAAAGAGAGAGAATAGCAGACAGAAGGGGATAGAGAGTGAAAGAGGGGGGCGAGAGAGAGAGGGCGAGAGAGGATGGCAGAGAGAGAGAGGGGAGAGAGAGTGAAAGAGGGGCGGGAGAGAGAGGGAGAGAATGACAGAGAGAGAGGGGGGGCGGAGAGAGAGAGAATGGCAGAGAGAGAGAGAGAGAGAGAGCATGGCAGAGAGAGGGGGAGGGGTGAGAGAGAGGGACAGGAAGAGAGAGAGAGAGAGAGAGAATGGCAGAGAGGGAGGGGGGAGGGGGAAAGCTCCAGCCTACCACGCGCGGCGCAGCGGACACACCCCTCCTGCACTTCCGCTCCGCTGCACACGCTCCACAAACGTGTCAACATCACGAGTGCGTGTCCCACTTCTCCCGTCCACTGCGACACGGCGCGCGCTGGATGCATGACGGGAAATACGCCCGTACAGCTCAACAGCGCGTGCACGTCACGTACACGTGCGTGAGCGTGGATTCAGACACGTATGTATCACACGCGCTGCTGGGCGGTGACTGCGTTTATTTATGTATTTATTTATCTGCGCAATATTTGACCAGGCCAGTGACCACGTGACCAAGAAACGCAACAAGAAAAACGCAACAAGAAAAACACAAGAAAAACACGCAAGAAACACGCAAGAAACACACAAGAAACACACAAGAAACACGCAAGAAACACACAAGAAACACGCAAGAAACACGCAAGAAACACACAAGAAACACGCACAAATCATAATGTCTTTGAAACATTTGCATGAAATACATAGACGATGCCAAAAATATATATTCAGAATTTTGAGGTCGGAAACTGTACAACAAATAACTACAGTTAATAATAAATGTGCAATAATAAATGTGCAATAAAGCAGTTTTTTAATCCATTCAATCACATTTTACAGAAAGAGAATCTTACCAAACGAAAAAACAAAACAAAGTACAGGTTTATGTGCATGTGTATAAGTATGTGTGTATTTATATGTATAAATGTATATAAACGTGTATATAAGTGTATAAATGTATACATACGTGTATAAATGGCTCTGGCCCTCAGAGGCAACTGTTGTTGTGATTTTGGGCCTTACAAAAATAAATTGATTTGATAAATGTATATATATACCCGATATACACGTGTATAAATGTATATATACACGTGTATAAATGTATATATACGTGTATAAATGTATATATACGTGTATAAATGTATATACACGTGTATAAATGTATATATACGTGTATAAATGTATATATACGTGTATAAATGTATATATATATATACGTATATAAATGTATATACACGTGTATAAATGTATATATACGTGTATAAATGTATATATACGTGTATAAATGTATATATATATATATATACGTATATAAATGTATATACACGTGTATAAATGTATATATACGTGTACATATGCGCGGGTTCACACGGAGCAGGGCTGCGTCGCTTTAACGCTCACGCGGTCAGAGTTGTTTACCTCTCAGTTACCTCTGACGTCAGGACACACCCCTGCTACGGTGGGCGGGTCTGGGCGTGATGGACAGGGCCTCGTCCACTCGGAGCGGAGGAGCAGGGAGAGCTCGTCTGTGATTGGCTGCGGTAGGGGCTGGGTGGAAATCCCTGTTTTTTTCTCTCTGCTCTGGCGCTGAAGCCCAGGCGTTTGGTCCGGAGGTGCGGCGGCGCGTCACGGACTGTTGTTGACATCAGATCGCCTTAGAATGACTTTAATAATGACTTTAATAATGACTTTGACAATTACTTTAATATTAACTGTAATAATGACTTTGATAATCATTTTAATATACACTTTAATCATCAGAGAAGTAACTAAATACACGATGCGCCTAAAATACATATTTAAATGAGGCTTATGACTCTTTCATCTGCTGAATACTTTGTCGAGTTACAGAATACCTGCTTTAAAATGTATTTGTAACAGAGCTGTGTAATCTGAATACTTTTACATTGACTTATTTTATATTATAGTGTCAAAATCACGACATACAATTAAAATAACTGTATGTTTAATCACAGTTTGTGCCTAAAGAGCTGCGTTTTCTCTTTTTTTCTCCTTTAATACTGTGCCGTTTGAACCCAAAAACTGCAGGATGAATTACCACAAAGTACAGAACAGTATTCAGACTAACTGCAGGAAGTTACTCTAAATACATATATCCGGTACATGTATACGTTACTTCCCAAACACTGTTCAGAACACAGCCACTTTTCTCCAATTAAAGGGATTAAACTCGATTATGTCTCAAACTGCACGGTCAGTGAGAAGAAAATAAAACATCAGCTTGTGGTTTGTGCACGTACAATTTCCCCTTCTATAATTAGTCATATAATGTATTTAAAATGATGCTGTTTTAATCCGAGTGTCGCTTTTTTACTCTAATTATACAATGCAAAAGTACTGTAAGTATTCAGACCGTGTGTCACAGGCGAGTATTCAGAGTTCTGTATGTTATTTTAGTATTTAAGTATTCTTCAGTATTTTCAGCCTAATCCAGGTCCTGTCTTTGTTTTAAACCTGTTTTTGTATGAGCTCTATCAAAATAAGCCAAAGATTATTTTAAAAGACGACTAAACCTGGCAATTTCAATGCGGCACTGTCTATCATTGAGTCGTTTTTTACATATAAATATTGCGCTTTACACTCGAGAAAATGCAAAATAGTGCCCTACATTTGCTACAGTTTATTTCTAAGAGCTTCACCACAGCATCATAATATTTCCTCTTTAATGGCGCTCGAGTTGATTTAATATTGTCATTGTCTAGTTTAATTATATTAGTATTATCATTTGAATTGTCGCTTTCTTGTTCCGCGTTTTATTTAAAAAAAAAGCTTTAAAAACACAATAACAAGAGAACGCGCGTCGAATTGCCCAGGATCCAGCGCGTGCTCTCCGGAGAGAAGGGGGCGGGGCTTAGCGAAAGTGTAATGGCCATGTATTTGGGTCGCGCGGAACGAGGGACGCTTCTCCCCGCGCCGTAAGCTGCGTTTTAGAGCCTTTTCCGCGGCACGACCCGCGCGTTACCGACACCGCCTTCAACCGGCGGCCGCTCACGGACGTTTAACCGCCGCCGCGCGCCACGGAGCCGAGTGAAAAGCGACGCAAAACTCCGCCTCAAAGCAGCGAGCTAGCCACGGATGCTAACGTTAGCTTTCCACTACTAGCGCCCCTGGAGAAGAAGAAGAAGGGCGTTTTTCACTTTCCCCCCGCACGTTTTTCGGGGGAAACGCGTGGCTTTTTTGCGGGTTCGCCTCGTCGGGTTTTCCGCGTTTGCGTGGAGCGGCGGGAGACGGTGGTTTCCTGCGGGCATGAGAGCGACCAGAGCGGATTAAAAAGAGCAGCAGCAGCGGCCGAACTCCGGTCCCGATGGGGAAAAGTTGAGCCCAGGTACGGGGGGGGGGACACGCATGCACGGGGACACACGCACCGGGGGGACACACGGGACACACACACACACACACCGGGGACACAGTGGGGGGACACGCGCGGAGTTCGGGGCCGTCTGAAAGTCCCGTCCCAAAGTGTGTTGTTGAGCCGCGTGCGTTTGTTCGTTCCCGCGGGGACGGGCGCGGATGGACCGGGTAAAAGACATTTAAATCTGGCCCTTGACATCGTCTGACGCTTCAGGTCCGTTTCCAGATCACGTTTTACCGGATTAATTACAGCTTTGGCCCAAAAGAAACTGTACTTTAAATCTGCGAGTATCGATTATTTTTCGAAGTCGGAACTAAAACGATTATTTCACTGCGACATGAAAAAAGTGTAAATATCGTGATTGAACGTCTTCTAGAGAGAATATTCACGAACTAAGTGTAAAGTCAAGAACTGTTTATTATTTTTTTGACATTTTATCTTTGTTAAAACGACTTTTCTGTTTTATTCAGACAAAACAATCTCGACAATCTTCAAAATACTGTTATTTTACGAATCGACTTTTGAAACAGTTTATCTAGAAATGTGTTGTTTTAAATCTGATGCAAAACATAAAACTAGGACAAAAAAAAGCAACTAACTCTAATGTGTATTTATAATGATTCTGATTTAAAATGTCTAATTTATTACATTAATTACCACAGTAATAACTTCTTCCTGGTCCAGTTACACAATGACATTTAAAAGTGCATGATGCAATCGTTAAAATGTGTAACTCTGAGCATAATGACTGTAACTCTGATTGTAACTCTGACTCTAGAGCATAACAACTGCAACTCTGACTCTAGAGCATAACAACTGCAACTCTGACTCTAGAGCATAACGACTCTGACTCTAGAGCATAACGACTGTAACCCTGACTCTAGAGCATAACGACTCTGACTCCAGAGCATAACAACTGTAACTCTGACTCTCGAGCATAACGACTCTGACTCTAGAGCATAACGACTGTAACTGACTCTAAAGCATAACGGCTCTGACTCCAGAGCATAACGACTGTAACTCTGACTCCAGAGCATAACGACTGTAACTCTGACTCCAGAGCATAACGACTGTAACTCTGACTCCAGAGCATAACGACTGTAACTCTGACTCCAGAGCATAACGACTGTAACTCTGACTCCAGAGCATAACGACTGTAACTCTGACTCCAGAGCATAACGACTGTAACTCTGACTCCAGAGCATAACAACTGTAACTCTGACTCTCGAGCATAACGACTCTGACTTTAGAGCATAACAACTGTAACTTTGACTCCAGAGCATAACGACTGTAACTCTGACTCTAGAGCATAACGACTGTAACTCTGACTCTAGAACATAACGACTCTGACTCTAGAGCATAACGACTGTAACCCTGACTCTAGAGCATAACGACTCTGACTCTAGAGCATAACGACTGTAACTCTGACTCTAGAGCATAACGACTGTAACTCTGACTCTAGAGCATAACGACTGTAACTCTGACTCTAGAGCATAACGACTGTAACTCTGACTCTAGAGCATAACGACTGTAACTCTGACTCCAGAGCATAACGACTGTAACTCTGACTAGAGCATAACGACTGTAACTCTGACTCCAGAGCATAACGACTGTAACTCTGACTCTAGAGCATAACGACTGTAACTCTGACTCCAGAGCATAACAACTGTAACTCTGACTAGAGCATAACGACTGTAACTCTGACTCTAGAGCATAACGACTGTAACTCTGATTGTAACTCTGACTCTAGAGCATAACAACTGCAACTCTGACTCTAGAGCATAACAACTGCAACTCTGACTCTAGAGCATAACGACTCTGACTCTAGAGCATAACGACTGTAACCCTGACTCTAGAGCATAACGACTCTGACTCCAGAGCATAACAACTGTAACTCTGACTCTCGAGCATAACGACTCTGACTCTAGAGCATAACGACTGTAACTGACTCTAAAGCATAACGGCTCTGACTCCAGAGCATAACGACTGTAATTCTGACTCCAGAGCATAACGACTGTAACTCTGACTCCAGAGCATAACGACTGTAACTCTGACTCCAGAGCATAACGACTGTAACTCTGACTCCAGAGCATAACGACTGTAACTCTGACTCCAGAGCATAACGACTGTAACTCTGACTCCAGAGCATAACAACTGTAACTCTGACTCCCGAGCATAACGACTCTGACTTTAGAGTATAACAACTGTAACTTTGACTCCAGAGCATAACGACTGTAACTCTGACTCTAGAGCATAACGACTGTAACTCTGACTCTAGAACATAACGACTCTGACTCTAGAGCATAACGACTGTAACCCTGACTCTAGAGCATAACGACTCTGACTCTAGAGCATAACGACTGTAACTCTGACTCTAGAGCATAACGACTGTGACTCTGACTCTAGAGCATAACGACTGTAACTCTGACTCTAGAGCATAACGACTGTAACTCTGACTCTAGAGCATATCAACTGTGACTCTAACATTCACGTCGTCGTAGTGAGAATCCAAACTGAGTAGTTCCGTGCGTGGTAACGATGCACATTCCTGTAGGGTTCTGGAGACGCTTGCAGTAGCGTTACGTAAGACCCAGGTCAGATGCAGTGGGGGCCCCCCCCCCGCGCTCCAGAGAACTGCCCCCCCGCGCTCCAGAGAACTGAGCCCATTGACAAACCACTCTCTCTGTTTTTGGTGTGTGTGTAACAGGATTAACACGAGGGATCAACGAAGAACGCTTTCAGGAACGGCCCACGCGGGAAAGAGCATGTCAAACTCTCAGGTAAGTGTCCAAAGCACCCGGATCTGTACCCGGATCTGTACCCGACTGTAAACTGCCCGTATCTGTACCCGACTGTAAACCGCCCGGATCTGTACCCGACTGGATCTGTACCCGACTGGATCTGTACCCGACTGTAAACCCCAGGATCTGCGCCCGACTGTAAACCGTCGGATCTGTGCCTGACTGTAAACTGCCCGGATTTGTACCCGGATCTGTACTCGACTGTAACCGACCGAGTTTTTACTTTTGATACATAGATTTGTGTCAGATTTTCCGATACTTTTACTCTTAGTTACAAAAGCTTGGTATTTGATCGGCAGTTCTGCCTGCGATTGAGCAGCGCGTTGCTATAGTAACGGATGTGACAGTTCTGCCTCTCAAACACAGGAACAGATTGAATTCCTTTATGTCATACGTGTTCTTCATGTGTTTGCATAACGTGCCGCGCCGATGGTCACGACTCAAACGTGCCGCGCCGATGTGATTTTTAAATAAAGTTCATTTGTGCTGGATTGGAATTTCCCCATGTGGGACAATAAAGGATTATCTTATCTTATCTTATCTTATCTTATCTTATCTTATGTCTTACCTTGACCTTGTAATTACGCCCATATTAAACGGGCCATGTCAGGCTTTTAAGATTCTCTCATTGTGACTTTATTTGGTGTATTTATACCTGTTGTACATATATATTATAGTTTTACACCAATCAAGCAGGTATTTGCGGAGAAAACATGTAAAAATGTGTAGAAAATGACAGGAAGTGACATCACACCAGGGACACTTGTTCAAAGTTTATGTAGAATTTACACAAAGAAACAACTTTTTTTACTCTCTAAACATTAATTCAACAAAATAAAGTCGCTCATGTATTTTTATAAATGTAGTCTGGACTAAAGTTTTGCCACTTTTGAAACGTGTAAAGATGATTAAGTCACAGAAGCCTTGATGTACTTTTTACTGTGTTTTAAATAAATATGGTAGTAGTAGTAGTTGTAGTTGTAGTAGTTGTTGTAGTAGTTGTAGTTGTGTTGTTGTAGTAGTTTCGTTGTTGTAGTTTCGGGGACTTTGTAAAGTCTCTTCTTCTTCTGTGTCTATCCTCTGTTCGGTTTGTAAACTGGCCCCGCCTTCTGAGGCTTTGGAGGAAATGATGTCACTTTTGTTTGTTTGGGTCGACAGAGAAGACGCTGAGCTTTGTGCTAGTCTTTGTTTCATGTGGATCGGTCCCTTCATATTGATTGATCGCAATTTTTTCTTTTTTGTGATTAAAAAAAAAAAAAGTATTTCGTGATGATTTTATGAACTCGAATATACATTTATTACACATTTATATTATGCAATTCTTAAATATTTATATGGAAATTTTCAGTGATTTAAGGGTTTAAAATGTGTCACATGTTGATGTTGTAACTGAAGCAGGGTTATGTTTGCGTGGACCTCTCCTCTCTCCCCCTCCTCCCTCCTCTCTCCTCCCTCCTCTCTCCCCCCTCCTCCCTCCTCTCTCCTCCCTCCTCTCTCCTCCCTCCTCTCTCCTCCCTCCTCTCCTCCCTCCTCTCCCCCCTCCTCCCTCCTCGCTCGCCCCCTCGCTCGCCCCTCCCCCCTCACTCGCCCCTCCCCCTCGGTCCTGTTTCGTGACTGCAGTAATTGGTGTCGTCTTCTCACATGTGACCTGACACTCTGGACTCTGAACATCCACTTCTGATGGACCTGAACCAGAACCTGATCCGGGACCTGACCCGGGACCTGACCCGGGACCTGACCCGGGACCTGACCCGGGACCTGATCTGGGACCTGAACAAGGACCTGAACAAGGACCTGAACAAGGACCTGAACAAGGACCTGACCCAGGACCTGACCCAGGACCTGAACAAGGACCTGACCCAGGACCTGAACAAGGACCTGACCCAAGACCTGAACAAGGACCTGACCCAGGACCTGACCCAAGACCTGAACAAGGACCTGACCCAGGACCTGAACAAGGACCTGACCCAGGATCTGAACCCTCACCTGAACCTGAACCAGAACCTGAACCAGGACCTGACCCAGGACCTGACCCAGGACCTGACCCAGGATCTGAACCCTCACCTGAACCAGAACCTGACCCAGGACCTGACCCAGGACCTGACCCAGGACCTAAACCCTGACCTGAACCCTGACCCTTGACCTGAACCCTGACCTGACCCCTGACCTGACCCCTGAGCTCACCGGGTTCAGGTGCGGGGTCAGCTCAGGTCAACCAGGATCTGAACCAGGACCGGGACCCGAACCGGGACCCGAACCGGGACCCGAACCGGGAGCCAAACCGGGAGCCAAACCGGAACCTGAACCCGGACCTGAACCCGGACCTGAACCAGGACCTGAACCTGGACCCTGACCTGAATCCTGAACTGAACCCTGACCAGGACCTGAACCAGGACCTGAACCAGGACCTGGACTTGAAGCTGGACCAGGACTATGAGCTTTAGTATTGCTGGTACAGTGTAGTATCTGTAGTATTGCTGGTACAGTGTAGTATCTGTAGTATTGCCGGTACAGTGTAGTATCTGTAGTATTGCTGGTACAGTGTAGTATTTGTAGTATTGCTGGTACAGTGTAGTATCTGTAGTATTGCCGGTACAGTGTAGTATCTGTAGTATTGCTGGTACAGTGTAGTATTTGTAGTATTGCTGGTACAGTGTAGTATCTGTAGTATTGCTGGTACAGTGTAGTATTTGTAGTATTGCTGGTACAGTGTAGTATCTGTAGTATTGCTGGTACAGTGTAGTATCTGGTGTTTGCGGAGCTTTCAGAGGTAATGGGCTGAACCTAATGCTTCAGGTTCCATTAGCTCCAGGTGAGGTCCAAACCAAACAGAGGTGAACGCTCTTCCAGGAAGCTAGTACTAAAGTATTTACACTCGAAATACAGCGTAACTTGGAGCTGAACGATATGAAGTCACTGCCACACAAAAGTAAATTTTTTAGGTATTTGAATTTGAAAAGTACTTTTTATAGTGGATAGTTTTACTTTACTACATTAGAAAGATTTGCATTTTCCACTACATTTTTTACTGGACTGAAAGGTTGTCATGGATACTGACCTTCTGCGTAAAGTGTTTGAAGTCCCGGCTTAACAACACAAATACACACACCGAAGATCTGCACAATTCTTTAACTGAATTTAACGCGTAAATACACGTCGAAGTCTGTATGAAATGCGTTTTACTTGTTTAAAGTACATTCTTAAACGGGTCCTTCAAAACTTTTACTTCAGTGGATTTTTCAATGTGATATTTTTACTTGAATAATAAAATGTATGGCTCATCATTATCTCACTCAGGTGTATTTAGAGGCGGGGTTTCTCTGAGGTGTTTAAAGAGGCGGGGTTTCACTGAGGTATTTAAAGAGGCGGGGTTTCTCTGAGGTGTTTAAAGAGGTGGGGTTTCACTGAGGTGTTTAAAGAGGCGGGGTTTCTCTGAGGTGTTTAAAGAGGTGGGGTTTCACTGAGGTGTTTAAAGAGGCGGGGTTTCTCTGAGGTGTTTAAAGAGGCGGGGTTTCACTGAGGTGTTTAAAGAGGCGGGGTTTCACTGAGGTGTTTGAAGAGGCGGGGTTTCTCTGAGGTGTTTAAAGAGGCGGCGTTTCACTGAGGTGTTTGAAGAGGCGGCGTTTCACTGAGGTGTTTAAAGAGGCGGGGTTTCACTGAGGTGTTTGAAGAGGCGGGGTTTCTCTGAGGTGTTTAAAGAGGCGGCGTTTCACTGAGGTGTTTGAAGAGGCGGCGTTTCACTGAGGTGTTTGAAGAGGAGGGGTTTCACTGAAGTGTTTAAAGAGGCGGCGTTTCACTGAGGTGTTTGAAGAGGAGGGGTTTCACTGAAGTGTTTAAAGAGGCGGCGTTTCACTGAGGTGTTTGAAGAGGAGGGGTTTCACTGAAGTGTTTAAAGAGGCGGCGTTTCACTGAGGTGTTTGAAGAGGAGGGGTTTCTCTGAGGTGTTTAAAGAGGCGGCGTTTCACTGAGGTGTTTGAAGAGGAGGGGTTTCACTGAAGTGTTTAAAGAGGCGGGGTTTGGCTGTCGATATTGAACGTGTGTATTTTTGGGAAATAGTGGGGAAATTATTGTTTTGTGATATGTTTAATACGATAATCTTTGAGCTGTGAAGGGTTTAATAACGTGTTTGACTCCTAACCATAACCGTATGTGTTTCAGTAGCAAAAAGTACTTTACAGGCTGCGAAATAGACGGGGGCCCGGGACCCGTAAGCAGTCAAATCTCCGGCGGGCCCGCGGTTTAAATTAGGAGGGGGCCTGTCGTGCCCCTGTATCTAAATTCCTCGGGGGAAAAATCTAGATTTAACTAGTAATTCGGCCATATTTGGGGCATTTTCATCGCTTAAGTTTTGTTTTGACAGACATGCCACTTCGCAGTCTTCTCGCTTCTCATTGGCCGAGCGGTGTCCGTGATCTAATTCCGATGAAAGCGGGCATCTGATTGGCCACTGCGTTCGGCCGCGTTCGGTTGTTCTCGGAAATGCCCGGTCTAATTTTGCCCAAAAGTGATCTCTAGGTTTGGCGGGCGTCAATCTACTCGGTCCACAATTCAGTCTTTTTAAAGTTGTTTGCAACAAAAGCTTTAGTTTTGCACATTAGGGACAATGTCAATGTGGAAGTATCCAAGGACCCCAAGGGCCCCGCCCTTTGGAGTTGTTAGCATCGGGGCAACGTATATATGTTAGTAGTTTATTTTGTAGGCTGTGATTTTATATTCCACAAGATCTCCTTGTGTCAAATGCTGTATAGAGTATTTATTTTGTATCTAAGACACATTATATTGAATTAAACAGTATTAAAGATCATGATCTCTGGTTTATAGGAATTCAGTATTTGTGCTCTTCCTTCATATCAAATAAAAGATAAAAGTACTTTCAATTGTTTTACAAGTATGTTGTTTTAAACGAGGTTTAAAACAACACATTTATCTTGTCCTTATGACGACGCGATGCCGTGCGCGCTTGTGGGCCTCTGAAATTGCTGGGGGGCCCCTAACTTTTTTGGGTAGGGGGCCCCCCTGGCCCCTAACTTTGAAAATCTATTTCTCAGCCTGCTTTATATATTATACTTTATCCATTTTACTCTTGCTACTACTAAATATAATACTAAATAATAATTACAAAGAATAATAATTAAAACGAAAAATAATATTTAAAAAACGTATAATTAAAATAATAATTAAAAGGGAATAATAATAAGGAAAAGCATAAAAATAAAAATTTAATAATTAAATTAACAATAATACGTGTCTCTCTTCACTTTTGCTCGGACTTGAACCAGAGTTTGAACCTTTCTCTCCAGGGTCCAGCGAAGGGGCCCAGTGGAAGGGGCCCGGTGTTTTTTGTTTTTGAAAAGGCAAAATAAAATCTAATCGTGATGGATCAATAAGAGGAAAACTGATTCATGTTGAAAAATCAGAACAATTCTTCATCAAAATCACTACGTTCAAACGCTATAAAAGTACACATTTTTCACACAGATTCTATGACTTTCCAAGCTTAAGTCATTGTTTTTCTGGTGTATTTGTACTTGTACTCGAATACCTAATGGACCCGTGAAGTTCTGCATGGACACGGGGCAATGTCACAGACTTTTGGATCCACTTTGGTTGCTTTTTCCGCCTCGCGAGCGTCTGAACCGGTGGTTTTTGACAAGCAGCAGGAGCAGTGTGAGTTTTACAGTGTGCTTTCTAAGGGTCAGTCCAGAGCAGGGCCGTTTCAAGTGTTCTGGACTCGCGCTGACCCAGACCCAGGTATGCCATAAAACACTTCCTCTGGACATGTTCTCACAGTCGGGCCTCGCTCTCTTCACCCTTTCCCCTTCGCTCTGTCTGCGCTCGACTGTAAATACTGCGCGTTTATACTTTTTCACTTGTACTTAATTCACCCGGAGGGAAGTTCCCCGCTCGCACCAGCAGACGTGCAGAGATTTAACATAAACATGGACGATACTCATTCATAAAACCGCTAAACAAGGCGGTGATAACATGCATCTACAGTACAATAAATACAAATATAGATGACGCTCCCCTCCCTTACAAGGAGGCCTCGTGCGGTCTAATAAGTTTGTGTAGAAAGACAATGAATAATGTGTGTTTTTAGCATGTTTCCAGGAAGTAATCCGTCTTCAAAAACATCTGAACTGTTTTAGCGAAATTCTGGACTTAGAGGAAACATGTGAAGGAGCAAAAAGAGCACACGACCAGGGCCTTTTCCTCTGTATCCAAAAAGAGTTGAAGGTTCTAGTTGATATTTGACTAGTACGTGATGGTTACATGTTGTTTTAGTGTACAGACCTTTGCCTAAGAACCGTGGAAGTGTGATAAGGCCTTGAAGCTGAACGCGAGGCGACGATGTAATGGTTTACCACGCGTGATCCTGGTCCAATCGGGACGCTGTAGCCAGAGGCCTGAGAGCGGGGGTTTGTGGACGCTGTAGGACGCTGTAGGACGCAGTAGCACGCTGTAGCCAGCTGTAGCCAGAGGCCTAAGAGCGGGGGTTTGTGGACGCTGTAGGACGCTTTAGGACGCTGTAGCCAGAGGCCTAAGAGCAGGGGTTTGTGGACGCTGTGGGACACTGTAGGACGCTGTAGCTAGAGGCCTGAGAGCGATGCAGGGGTTTGTAGACGCTGTAGGACGCTGTAGGACGCTGTAGGACGCTGTAGGACACTGTAGCCAGAGGCCTGAGAGCGAGGGTTTGTGGACGCTGTAGCCAGAGGCCTGAGAGCGAGGGTTTGTGGACGCTGTAGGACGCTGTAGGTCCCTGTCAGTACTGCAGAGTCGCCACTGAGCAAACTCGCTGCAGGTCAGAGGTCAAGGTCTTGTCCAGTCCATATGATTAAAGAACCTTCATAATAACTGCCCACCCAGCGTCCCTAAAGCCCTTTTATTCTCACCAGCTACTGCGCCCGGCCCCTGTGCCCGGCCCCTGTGCCCGGCCCCTGTGCCCGGCCCCTGCGCCCGGCCCCTGCGCCCGGCCCCTGCGCCCGGCCCCTGCGCCCGGCCCTTCTCATGTATGTGTATTTAAAAATAGAAAAAATGGAGAAATCTTGAGACAAAGGGCTGGTTTGAACACGAGCGCTCGTCAAACACAGTCGTGTAGATTCAGCTCATCTCTAAAGTGTATTTTTAGCTGCTGCTTTTGAAAAACTGACTTTTCATTTAGCTTTGTCCTGCTGTGTCTGTCACTGATCGTTTCTGAAGTTGGTAGTTGAGTTCTCTAATATTTTACTTTCATCAGTGCATCTCCCATTCAAAGGTCTGTTTGATCTTGGGCTGTTTTGTGCTGCAATATCAATATTAGTGCAATATTATAATATATATGTTTTAATATTTGTGTCAAAATCAAAGCTTCTCAGAGACAGCCCCGCGTCTCAAAGCTCCTCCCCCAGAGGCCTCCTCAGACTCACTGTCAAAACGCAAAGTTCCAACATGTTACGCGACAAACAGCCAATCAGAGCAGCCGTACAGCGACAGGCTCCATTGCCTAGTGACAGCTCTTAAAATAGACAATATTGGGCAAAACCAACAGTTTGTGCAAATGTATTCCTTTCATCACGGCTACAGTGAGGTGTAACGGCCCATTGACGATCCACAGAAAAGCAGAGGGCGTGGCTCACCTTTGATCACGTGACACGGGATCGCAAGTGTGTGATGTCGAGACTCCGAGTGCTCGTGTCCGTGGCTGCAATGACTCTGAATCTTCTCGTATTAAATCAACCGTAATTAAAATTTAATAAGAAAATCATAAACTGGACCACGCCCAACCTGGGAGTCAGACCTGGGACCTTCCTGCTGTGAGGTGTCTGTCCTTGCCGCCTTCTCACCGCTAGTCGTACTCTGATCATGTTTATCTGGAGGGACATTATTGAATCTAAATGTCAGAGTCTGAAATGCAGTGAGTTGTGGCTCTGTGGAAGCGTCAGAACGTTCTCAAGCACGTTTCTCTGGCTCTGAAGTTCTCCGTTTGGATTTGGCAAAAGGAAACGTCACTTTGAACAAATCTACAGAGGCGAGAGCTGCCAACAGTCACACTTCTCACTTTTATACCAGAACAAATTGTTTTATGAGGATTATAAGTATTCATCTGTACGACGGCCAAGAGGAGAACGCGTGGAGTGAGTTTGAGTTGTAGTACTTATACTCTGATGCGTTCCCTCTCTGAGCTGTAGTACTTATACTCTGATGCGTTCCCTCTCTGAGCTGTAGTACTTATACTCTGATGCGTTCCCTCTCTGAGCTGTAGTACTTATACTCTGATGCGTTCCCTCTCTGAGCTGTAGTACTTATACTCTGATGGGTTCCATCTGTAGTACTTGTTCCCTCTGGTTGCCGTGGGAGATTGATGGAGGGCTGGACTGTGTCTGTTGCAGAGCCGGTTCGTTTGCTCTAATCAGCTCGTGCATTATTTACTCCGCTCTCGACACTCGCCGCGCTCACAGTAACGGGCTCGACGCCATCAACGCCTTCAACGCCGCTCCTCTGTGTTTCTGCTGCCGAGTACATATCGATTAAAGTAAAAAGAAAATCTACAAAAAGACAAATTAAAAAGGTTTCAAATGAAGGTTTGAAGTCATATTTTACCGCCATTTCACATTTGTTGGATTATTACCGTATTTTCCGGACTATAAGTGGCACTGGAGTATAAATCGCATTTTTGGGGGGAAATGTATTAGATAGACTCGAAGAACAGACATTATTTTAAACTGCTTTTCTAGATTAAATAACAAATGAGAGAACATGGTGAATAGGTGTACGTATGCTAACGCTAACACCGTCAGCTACATGAGGCACAGACAGAACTGTGGTAAGTGTCTGGTATGTTAACGTAACATATGAACAGTTATTCAGATAACTATAGCATAAAGAACATGCTAACAAGTTTACCAAAGCATCAGTTTTACCCCAAATCACTAAATCCATTGAATTCTTCTTCCTCTGTGTCACTTCTAAACAACTCCACAAACTCCAGAGGTAGAGGAAGTGCAGATTCTTCTTCTTCTGCGTCGCTTAGAGCCTAGAGTGCCCTCTTGTGAATGTCAGTGTGAAAATAACAAATAATATCACATATAAATCGCACCTGGCCAAAACTATGAAAAAAGGTGCCACTTATAGTCCTGAAAATACGGTAAACCTCGACTCGTATGTTTAAAGATATGTTTTTATGCATTTCTGTTGGATTGACATAATATTGTTATCGGGAAAGAGATTAAATTTGTCAATATTGCGGAGACTAAAGATAAGAGAATATTTGCTTTATTATTTTTTGATGGAAATACAGTTTTTTAACATGTCTCACAGCGGTCTAAACTCCTAACAGTCCAATGTCTGGTCCTTTGCGCTGTAATTGTGTGGTGCGTCCACGGTAATACTCCCCCGTCGTGTTCCCGGTCTCTGGAGCTCAAATCCTCTTTTCTCCGTCCTCGTTCTGTTTGTTCAAAGTATTGTTTGTGCATGAGCTCTGTTTTCACATTCTGCTCCTGGAACAGCTCGGTCCAGGGACAGAATGATGAAATGATTTGTCAAACTGTGTAAAATATTCATGCTGTGTACCTGCGATGTCGATTTGTGCCGTTCTCAAGGCTCGTTTGCCTCCAAAGTAAAGCCACTTCTACAAACCTGGACTGTGAGCAGTGAGAGAGCCACGGGCCGAGAACCTGATCTGGTCCAGGATCAAAAGCAGGACTTCATCGGGACGAGGACTTGAGATGGAGATGAAGATGGAGATGAAGATGGAGATGAAGATGGAGATGAAGATGGAGATGAAGATGGAGATGGAGATGGAGATGGAGATGGTTTAGAATCCAGACAAACCGAAGGTCTAAAATGTGTGGCCAATATTGAGTCTATCATCTGACTTTCCTGCAAACTCATCCATAAACCTGCTTTATACAAACTGGAAACAAAAGCAGAGAAGTCACAGCACTAAACCAGGACGAAACCAGGACGAAACCAGGACGAAACCAGGACGAAACCAGGACGAAACCAGGACGAAACCAGGACGAAGCCAGGACGAAGCCAGGACGAAGCCAGGACGAAGCCGGGTCTAAGCCGGGTCTAAGCCGGGTCTAAGCCGGGTCTAAGCCGGGTCTAAGCCGGGTCTAAGCCGGGTCTAAGCCGGGTCTAAGCCGGGTCTAAGCCGGGTCTAAGCCGGGTCTAAGCCGGGTCTAAGCCGGGACTAAACTTGAGCCTGTCGGTGTAATGGGAGCAGCCTTGTCCTTGGCTCAGAGAGAGTGATTGTGGCGGATGTTTGTCTTGTGCTGTTGTTGTTTTTGTGGCGTCAGTGAAATGGATCCTGTGACGTTAGTTTCATGTAATGGACAGTAAACAAGCGCCTGGAGAGTCGTTTGTTCCACTGCATTTATTCATCAAACAAACGTGGAGCTGTGGCTATGTCTAGCCTTCAGAGTGTGGACAGAGTGAACTGTGAGGGCCTCCTGGAGCTTCTGTGAGGGCCTCGCGGAGCTTCTGTGAGGGTCTTGCGGAGCTTCTCAACTGCAGATGTAATATCACTGTTGTGGTTCATGTGGTGCTCTGGTGCGCCCTCAGTGATTGAGTCTACGTGTGGCCCCTCAGTGATGGAGTCTACGTGTGGCCCCTCAGTGATGGAGTCTACGTGTGGCCCCTCAGTGATGGCGTCTACGTGTGGTTTGAGTGTGTACTTAATGTGGTGTTCTGGTGCGCCCTCAGTGATGGAGTCTACGGTTGTGAGCACGTCCACGGCGGCGGGGGAGGAGTTCGACCGAAATGTCCCGCGGATCTGTGGCGTCTGCGGCGACAAAGCGACCGGCTTTCACTTCAACGCCATGACCTGCGAAGGCTGCAAGGGGTTCTTCAGGTACAGCACACATGTACACGTATGGGGTTAGAACACACACATGTACACGTTTGGGGTTAGAACACACATGTACACGTATGGGGTTAGAACACACACATGTACACGTATCGGGTTTGAACACACACACATGTACACGTATGGGGTTTGAACACACATACATGTACACGTATGGGGTTAGAACACACACATGTACACGTATGGGGTTAGAACACACACATGTACACGTATGGGGTTAGAACACACACATGTACACGTATGGGGTTAGAACACACACATGTACACGTATTGGGTTGGAACACACACACATGTACACGTATGGGGTTAGAACACATACACATGTACACGTATGGGGTTAGAACACACACACATGTACACGTATGGGGTTAGAACACACACACATGTACATGTATCGGGTTCTAAACACACACATGTACACGTATGGGGTTAGAACACACACATGTACACCTATGGGGTTAGAACACACACATGTACACGTATCGGGTTGGAACACACACACATGTACACGTATGGGGTTAGAACACACGCGTGTACACGTATGGGGTTTGAACACACGCGTGTACACGTATGGGGTTTGAACACGCGTGTACACGTATGGGGTTTGAACACACGTGTACACGTATGGGGTTTGAACACACACATGTACACGTATGGGGTTTGAACACACACATGTACACGTATGGGGTTTGAACACACACACATGTACACGTATGGAGTTTGAACACGTACACGTATGGGGTTTGAACACACACACATGTACACGTATGGGGTTTGAACACACACACATGTACACGTATGGGGTTTGAACACACACATGTACACGTATGGGGTTTGAACACACACATGTACACGTATGGGGTTAGAACACACACATGTACACGTATGGGGTTAGAACACACACACACGTGCACGTATAGGGTTAGAACACACACACACGTGCACGTATGGGGTTAGAACACACATGTACACGTATCGGGTTGGAACACACACACATGTACACGTATCGGGTTGGAACACACACACATGTACACGTATGGGGTTTGAACACACACATGTACACGTATGGGGTTAGAACACACACACATGTACACATATTGGGTTTGAACACACACACGTACACGTATGGGGTTAGAACACACACACATGTACACGTATGGGGTTTGAACACACACATGTACACGTATGGGGTTAGAACACACACACATGTACACGTATTGGGTTAGAACACACACACACATGTACACGTATGGGGTTAGAACACACACACACATGTACACGTATGGGGTTAGAACACACACACATGTACACGGATGGGGTTAGAACATACACACATGTACACGTATGGGGTTAGAACACACACATGTACACGTATGGGGTTAGAACACACACACATGTACACGGATGGGGTTAGAACATACACACATGTACACGTATGGGGGAGTTTAATGTAAAGACAAGGTTCTGTTCAGGAAGACTTGTATTACTCATATATTTTAACGTACGTCTGTCGTATCCTTCTCTGTATAAGAAACGTTTCTAATGTAACTGCAGTTCTATGACACTCCATGACCAGGGGTCTGTTCCCTGCACATGTGCACAGGGTCAGTGGTTTCCGTGGGGATGAAATGGAATCATAAACACATGTAGGAGAGGACCCTTCACGTGGAGCCTAATGGAGTTGTATGTAAATGAACACACTGGCTCACTCCTGCTCACTCCTGCTCAGAGAAACAGAAACGTAATGTCAGCCCACAGTTACATAAGGACTGTTTACTCTGAGGAGGGGGAGTAAAGATGAGAAACAGGCCAAAGGTGACACGACCGCTCACACAAACCTTTAAAGCTCCTATAAAGCTCCTGTGGTCTGATAAACGCGAGCTGTCGCCCTGGTGCAGTGTCTCCATGTCCAAAATATAACTAAAGTTCACATGCAAAGACTTCTGTTACTATCTCTGTGTCCAACAGTGCTCTGAGCAAGTATAAAACCTGCTCCCCTGGAGTTTAGAGCCCACATTTAAGGACAATTGTGTCACACACACGACACATGACGCCGACGTGTTGTCTCGTTACAGGCGCAGCATGAAGAGGAAAGCCTCGTTCACGTGTCCCTTTAACGGCAGCTGCACCATCACCAAGGACAACCGACGACACTGCCAGGCCTGCAGGCTCAAGCGCTGCGTGGACATTGGCATGATGAAGGAGTGTGAGTACCTCGAATACTCTGTGTACATGGAGTGTGAGTACCACGAATACTGTGTGTACATGAAGGAGTGTGAGTACCACGAATACTGTGTGTACATGAAGGAGTGTGAGTACCACGAATACTGTGTGTACATGAAGGAGTGTGAGTACCACAAATACTGTGTGTACATGGAGTGTGAGAAACACAAATACTGTGTGTACATGATGGAGTGTGAGTAATAACTGCCCTAAACACAAATAATAAAATACACAAACACAGTTCATCTGGAACTACAAATCTCTCAACTGTCTTGAATGAAATAATTAAAATGACATTGTAAAATAACATTAAGCGTCTGGAAAGGTTCTATACAAGACTAATGCATCACTATTAGTATTATTAGTATTATAAATGATTGATATTGTAGAAAAAGCTTAAAATGTTTCGACTCGTCCTAGAGTCATTCTGAGTCTGTGGATGGTGATGTGAGTTTCACGCCTCTGAAGCTTTCACCCCGTCAGCGGTGAAAGGTGCGACCTCTGACCTCTGTGTTTGAGCAGGGTCCTGTGCCGTTTGCCGTGGGGCCTCGGCTCCTGTGAATATGATGTAATGTTTGAGATCAGGTCGAGTCTCTTTGGGTCTTTGCCCCTTTCACAGAGTTCATCAGCTTTAGTTTACCACAATACTGTACTACGACGACGACGACTAATAATCAGTGCTCTCCCCTGAATTTTTTTTAAATATGCCTCATATGGGGATGCATTTTCCTCCAAGGATGGTTTAACGTACCTTCATTATTTCCAAAGGTACATCCACCATAAACATACTATTACATGGTGTTTAGGCCTAAACAACATCAATAAACTTGAATATTGGCTACACAAAACTTAATGGAATCATCAAATAAACATAAAGACAGTCATTTAAATGTATTACCAGTGAGCACTGTATCATAATACACAATTTTATTAACAATTTTGGTATGTAATCAAAATGTGTACAGTTTTAGCTCATGGGTGAAGGCAGTAATATAATGCTGAAATAATTTAGAGACATCAACTCTTCTTTTCATCCATTGGACACAGGCCTCAGTCAGGATCATAGAAGATCATAGTCAGATACTTTAGGGGTGTACTTTAGCATAGTTTAGTGAATATATTCATTTGCTCCAAGAGCTGCATCTTGAAGATTAAAAAAAAAATAAAAAAAATAGTGTGTAGCACGTCACTAGAGCGTAATCTGATTGGTTGCTGTCTGCCAAAAAAAAATTCCAACTTTTCTGCGCTGGCCGTGCAGCCATGGTGCCGGCGCTTGCCGCGCAGTCATCATCGACGCTCGCCGCAGGCGGCACGCTCACTCCGACGCTCGCGCCGGGTTTTAGGGATGGTTTATTTTCCCCCTATATCAAACCGGATGGCGGGCCAATTTGATTTATCATGTTAGGGATGGCGGCGAATGTATGTAGCGAGACCTGGTCTGTCCCGCTGTGATTAGTCTGTGCAATACTAAACGTGTATGTGTAGTTTTTATTTATTAACCTTTAGTTCTCAAGTTAACCTGTGGATCAAGTCGTGTTTGTTTCTTTTTCCTGTAACATAAAGACGGCCGATTCAGACATCAAAACGTGCCAAAACGTGCTTGTAAATGTCCTGGTCAGGTTCAAGTGTGACTTTTCTTTCACACCAAAGAAAGCATTGGACCCTCGGAGTAGCACCAGGTCTAAACTTGGTCTCAACCAGGACTAAACCAGGACCAAACCAGGACCAAACCAGGACCAAACCAGGACCAAACCAGGACTAAACCAGGACTAAACCAGGACTAAACCAGGACTAAACCAGGACTAAACCAGGACTAAACCAGGACTAAACCAGGGTCCAAACTCTTGCTTTAAGTGATCTAAAACGGGACCACACATGTGTTTGCGTTACTCGTTCTGAACAAGGACAAACCCAAAAGAGAACAAAAATGCTGCAAAAAATGAATTTATCTTTAGCAAATATTTGAACTGCAGAGGAATCCACGTATCGCCGGAAAGAGCCCGCGCACCACAGTTTGAGACGTCTCCCTTTGAACTCAAAACGGCCCCTGTCATATTTGTAATTTCAATAAATCCCTCCCCTCTGAGCTCTAGATTAAGCAGATTTTGACCCATTCAGTCTGCAAGTCTCATCCTGACCAATTAAGGAGTGTATAATAATAATAAAAATAAACATATGAATTACCTGTTTGTTTTTGTGGCGTTAAAGCGGCGCTCCTCGTGCATAGAGACGCAGGAAGCCGTTTCTAGAACGCTCTTATTTTTCCCCTCGGTTATGACAAAGAGCCCCCGGTTATGACAAAGAGCCCCCAGTTATGACAAAGAGCCCCCGGTTATGACAAAGAGCCCCCGGTTATGATAAAGAGCCCCCGGTTATGATAAAGAGCCCCCGGTTATGATAAAGAGCCCCCGGTTATGATAAAAAGCCCGCTTTTCTGCCCCTCACTGGGCACTTTATTAGGCACACCTGACCGCACCCAGCAGCAGCTGATCTATAATAATGTGCTAATCTGACATCTTTTGACCCTGTTCTGGAGTTTTGTTCAGCTTCATTCACACTTGTTTACGAGCTCCTCTTCTCTGAGCCTCACAAAAACACGTTACAGCTCCGGGCTTATATTATTGCTAACATGCCGTGCTAACACCAATCCTGATGAAGGAGCACCTGCCTGTTAGCTATGTGCATTGTTGCAGTTCAGAGATGGAGAAGGAAAGAGAAAAAGGTGTTCAGTGTAGTCCTGATCTCGCTCTGGAGTTCTACCTGGTTTAATCCTGCTCAAAAACACTGTACTTAAAGTGGTTAAAGTGGTTTTCAGTCTTTTCAAACATAATATTACAGTCAATTCATATTCGCTGATGAAAAGATGTTGCTATGAGGAGGGCAGAGTTCTGTTTTAATTATTAATGCTGTATTAAAGAGTAGGGCTGCAACAATTGTCATAATAAAACTAATAATAATACTAATAATCCAAATAATAAGTCTCTGGTCTTTACAGACTCTAAAACACTTTTTATAACAGACTGTGGCAATAATAAATCAAAATGTCAAAAAGGAATAAACTATTTATGATTTTCCTCAATAATGCACTTCATTTGTAAACACTCTCTATGTAGAAGCGTCACTGCATTTCTAACTTTATTTGGTTGATAATGCATTTTAAAAAGTCTCAAATGTACAATAGTAATAATAATCGTTAGTTACAGCCCTCGTTAAGAGTCGTGTGATGTCATGGGACTTGACTTTTATCGTTGCCTTTCTTTTGATTTCTTTCACGTTTTCTAACGGACACAATTCTTTGTCGACAGTTATCCTCACGGACGAGGAGGTGCAGAGGAAGAAGGACCTGATCCAGAGGAGGAAGGACGAAGAGGCCCAGAAAGAGGCCCAGAAAGAGGCCCGGCGGCCCAGACTCTCGGACGAGCAGAGCCAGGTCATCGCGACGCTGGTGGAGGCGCACCACAAGACCTACGACGACTCCTACTCAGACTTCTGCAGGTTCAGGGTGCGTCCACGAGCCCCCCCGTTTATCTGAGGAGCCCCCCGTTTATCTGAGGAGCCCCCCGTTTATCTGAGGAGCCCCCCGTTTATCTGAGGAGCAAAGTAAAACCAGAGAGGGCTTATCCCAGAGCCTCCCCCCGAGCCTCACCCAGAGCCTCACCCAGAGCCTCCCCCAGAGCCTCCCCAGATTCTCCCCCAGAGCCTCTCAGAGCCTTCCGGAGCCTCCCCCAGAGCCCCCCGCGCCTCCCCAGAGCCTCGTATGTTTAGCGGTGGGCGTTTTAACTCTTTGTAACTCTCCTGCTGTCATGTTTCTCCTCCCTGTCGCAGCCTCCGGTTCGAGATGGTCCGGTGACGCGCAGTGCCAGCCGAGCCGCCTCGCTCCACTCGCTGTCCGACGCCTCCTCGGACTCTTTCAGCCACTCTCCAGGTAAAAGCCACTCTCCAGGTCCAGATGTCCAGAATATTCTCCCGATTATTCAGGTCGAAGTAGAATCGGAAGAACTAAAAATAACAGTTGTGTGACTTTTTTAAGAAAGGGAAAGTTTGTGATTTCAATTCCACCATCACAGTTTATGCAGCTGAAATGTAAAAGAGCTGCTACAGTCTAAGAACAAATATAAAAGTCAACAATTCCAAGTTTTTAGTTTGTACCTGACGTCTAAAAAGTAAAAGAAACTCCAGTAAACAGTTGTAGAAAAGCAGATAAACGACGTCAAACGTATCAGTTGCACTCGTGACTTTTCTCTCGTTAAATGTTTTTGTTTTTGAGGCGAGTTTGAGTTGAAACGTCCTAAAACTCTTAACAAGTAACGAGCAGCTCCAAGGACAAAAATGAAGCAGAACAATGTAAAATCTAAGAAACACATTCAGCCTTCTGTGCTCGAATCAAAAGCGAAATCCTGAACAGTTTTTGTTAAAGAGAATGAACGTGAAAGAAGGATTTGAGTTTGTTCATGGAGTTGACAAACGTGAATATCGTATTTTCCGCACTACAAGTTGCACCAGCAAAAAAAAAGCATATTAGAGAGGAAAAAATACGTATATAAGTCGCACTGGAGTATGAAATGCTGTTGCAAGTGTGAAAATAACAAATAATATCACATACAAGTGTGTGTGCATCTCTCTATAATAAGATAAATAATATCACGTATAAGTCGCTCCGGAGTATAAGTCGCACTTGGGTCAAAACTATGAAAAAGGTGCGACTTATAGTCCGGAAAATACATCGTACAATGGTTCTGTTTCTTCTCACAAACATCATACATCTCTAAAGGTTCATAATGTGAGCGTCCCAATAGTGAGCGTTTGTTTGGCTGCTTACATCACACGTCGACTGTAGGAAGTGAGCTGAACCGAAGCCTTCCCCAGAACAATGCAGTGGGGCCCCAACACTGGCATATTTATAACTTTTATTATTGACTTTAGGGGCCTCATCCTCGACACGGTTTCTAGTGCAACGTACGGCTTACAGCTCGAACACAGATAGAGAATAAATCCAGATGAATGACCTTTAGATACATTCGACACAACTCTGCCAGAAGAGCCAAACCACAAGTGTCAGAAGCATTTCCGTATTTTCTGGAGTATAAGTCACACTGGAGTGAGTATAAGTCGCACCAGCCAAAAAAATGCATAATAGAGAAGAAAAAATACGTATATAAGTCGCACTGGAGTATGAAATGCTGTTGCAAGTGTGAAAATAACAAATAATATCACATATAAGTGTGTGTGCATCTCTCTAACCAGGAAGTACAGCGTTAGCATGCTAGCGTCTGTTAGCTTTGGTTGTGGCTGGTTTATAAAGTCCTCAGGGTGTATGTTTACGATGCTCTGGCTGCATCGGGTGAGAGAGAGTTCTGTTTTACACTTTCTTCTCTCTTTGTAAACGTGGAGGAGCTGTCGAGAAATTGTCGCACACTTTTCACGTTGGCGTCGTACAAACGCCCTCCCCCCGTCGTCACACGTCGGTGCGTTTGCGTGTTTCAGAGTCGGACACCAAGATGAACTTCAACAACCTGCTGATGATGTACCAGGAGCAGGGCAGCAGTCCGGAGTCCAGCGAAGAAGAGGGCTCCAGCCTCTCGATGCTGCCCCACCTGGCCGACCTCGTGTCCTACAGCATCCAGAAGGTCATCGGATTCGCCAAAATGATCCCCGGGTTCAGGTACGAGCGTCGCTAACACCGAGTCCGAACCTGCTCTGTGTCAAAGAATTATTCATAGCGGTTAGATTTAATTTTATTTAAAAAAAATATATTTTCAGTGCTATATAGATCAATACTTTAACGATTCAACATTTTCACTGCTCTTCCCGGTCGCATTTGTGTCGAAGGAAAAGACTTGATATTCCATTAAGGCTGCAACGACTAATCGAATAATTGTGACTAAATTACTAAAAAAGACTCTAAAACGCATTTAAAAACACCTTATTTATTATTCAACCACAAATGACTAAAGAATTTCACTTTATTCGTAAATATTATAATCTAGAAGCCTTGAGTCACTGGTGCATATTTCTGGTCTAATGCTGAAACAAGTGAAGGGATTATTGAGATATTTGTTAGCTTAGGCCGCAGTTATCTTATTACGCTTCTAAGTGTGCAGCCTTAGTCACGGCAAAACGCGCTGGAGAAAATGTGCTAAACGGGTTTAAAATGTGTATTTTCGATATAAAGGTGCGCAGCAGACAGGGAAACGGGCGTGTGCGCCCTCGCTGGGACCGTGCACTGGACGGCGCCGCTCCGTCACAATGCTTTCCAAAATAAATGACTTCCGCAGGATTTTGACGAAAAATTGCTTCATGCGCTCTTATCTTTTGACTTAATACCGCTTTTTATATTTCATTTAGTGCTATTTTGCGTTGTCGGTGGTACTTTATCATTTTTATTTTATAATAATTTATTTTATTTATATAAATAAATTAAATTTATATACATTTAAATAATCTAAGTGTGGCGGATCCGTAAAAAACAAAGAATAAAATACCCGCGGCCTAATAAGTGATCAAATACTCTGGTCTATAACACAGACTCCAGACATGTCGTGCTGATGTTTTAAATGTTCAAATAGGAAACGTGTTCTTTGAGTGGTTTTATCTTCAGGATGTTCTCAAGCGGCTTCACTTTAGTCTCATCTGGGTCAATTTCAGATAAAATCTCACATTTACGAGTTTTAGCAATCCAAGCAACAAACTGAAAGAATAATTGTTAGTTTAACTGAGAAAAAGAATCATTGGCTGCAGCTGTAAAGAGGATGGGGCACCACTTAAATTTCATTTTGTCTTTTATTATAAAAAAAATCATATTCATTTTCTGACATGTTGTATAATCACTTTAATCATTTGAGCATAATTTTAGTATTTTTTGTTTGTTGAACCACAAAAACCCTTTAAACTGGTGCCCCTTTAAACTGCTGCCCCGTTAAACTGCTGCCCCTTTAAACTGGTACCCCTGGGTGCCTATGAGTGACTGTGTGTGACTGAGTGATTGTGTGTGACTGTGTGTGTGTGACTGAGTGACTGTGTGTGACTGTGTGACTGTGTGACTGTGTGTGTGTGACTGTGTGACTGAGTGACTGTGTGACTGAGTGTGACTGAGTGTGACTGTGTGTGACTGTGTGTGACTGTGTGTGACTGTGTGTGACTGAGAGCGACTGAGAGCGACTGAGAGCGACTGAGAGCGACTGAGAGCGACTGAGAGCGACTGAGAGCGACTGTGGGTGACTGAGAGTGACTGAGAGTGACTGAGAGTGACTGGGTGTGACTGGGTGTGACTCTGGGTGACTGAGTGACTGACTGTGGGTGACATAATCTTCCGTCAGAGTCACAGTGATAATACTTTATCACCAAAATTTAGATTTATATTGAATTGTTGTGCCTCAAACTAAACCTCTGTTTGTTCACTTTCACTAAAGCCAAGATCACAGCTACAGTTTTAGCCTTATTTACATGTCTTTCTGGTTGGGACACGGATGTAAAACAGAAGTTCACTCTGTTGTCCTCACTTGTCCCGGGGGTTTCCACACTCTGGAGCTGTAAACACTGTCACACTCTGGAGCCGGTGGTGTTTGAGCGCTTGAGACTGACGCAGTGAAAATAAAAGTACTCTGAACTGCACTCTGTCTGCACAGTTAAAGCGCCCCCTGCAGGTCGGACCACTCATCAGTTAAGATAAATATATTTTGAATTTTGCACACAGAATAGCACATTTTTTAGTTTTATAATTTCACTTCCTGCTTGTATTTGATGACGTCACACTAGGAAATTACCCGGCAAACACTGGGCCAAAACTCATCAAATGTCACTTTTATTATTTGACAAGCGACTTTATTTTGTTGAATTAATTTTTAAAGAGTCAAAAAAGTTGTTTATTTTGTGTAAATTCTGCATAAACTTTGACTAGAAAGATTGTCCCTGGTGTGATGTCACTTCCTGTCATTTTCTACACATATTTCAACGTTTTCTCCACAAATACTTCCTCGTTTGGTGTAAAACTATCATTTATATGTACGACAGGCACAAATACACCAAATAAAATCAAAAATCTTCAGAGCTTTCTCCTCCTGGTGCATTTACCACCGGTGCCTGAAGCCTGTTGTCATGGAAATAGGTTGTTTGGTCAGTTGATTGTCTCTGACGTGGCTCACGGGGGATGAGGAGCGGTGAGTGTGAGTCATGAACATGAAAGCACCACTTAAATGGTCAGTAGCATTAATGCAGTCATAGTAACAGTAACCGCAGTACTCATGAGGATAATGCTGTCATAGTAACAGTAACCGCAGTACTCATGAGGATAATGCTGTCATAGTAACAGTAACCGCAGTACTCGTGAGGATAATGCAGTCATAGTAACAGTAACCGCAGTACTCATGAGGATAATGCAGTCATAGTAACAGTAACCGCAGTACTCATGAGGATAATGCTGTCATAGTAACAGTAACCGCAGTACTCATGAGGATAATGCTGTCATAGTAACAGTAACCGCAGTACTCATGAGGATAATGCTGTCATAGTAACAGTAACCGCAGTACTCATGAGGATAATGCTGTCATAGTAACAGTAACCGCAGTACTCATGAGGATAATGCTGTCATAGTAACAGTAACCGCAGTACTCATGAGGATAATGCAGTCATAGTAACAGTAACCGCAGTACTCATGAGGATAATGCTGTCATAGTAACAGTAACCGCAGTACTCATGAGGATAATGCTGTCATAGTAACAGTAACCGCAGTACTCATGAGGATAATGCTGTCATAGTAACAGTAACCGCAGTACTCATGAGGATAATGCAGTCATAGTAACAGTAACCGCAGTACTCATGAGGATAATGCTGTCATAGTAACAGTAACCGCAGTACTCATGAGGATAATGCTGTCATAGTAACAGTAACCGCAGTACTCATGAGGATAATGCTGTCATAGTAACAGTAACCGCAGTACTCGTGAGGATAATGCAGTCATAGTAACAGTAACCGCAGTACTCATGAGGATAATGCTGTCATAGTAACAGTAACCGCAGTACTCATGAGGATAATGCAGTCATAGTAACAGTAACCGCAGTACTCATGAGGATAATGCTGTCATAGTAACAGTAACCGCAGTACTCATGAGGATAATGCTGTCATAGTAACAGTAACCGCAGTACTCATGAGGATAATGCTGTCATAGTAACAGTAACCGCAGTACTCATGAGGATAATGCAGTCATAGTAACAGTAACCGCAGTACTCATGAGGATAATGCTGTCATAGTAACAGTAACCGCAGTACTCATGAGGATAATGCTGTCATAGTAACAGTAACCGCAGTACTCATGAGGATAATGCTGTCATAGTAACAGTAACCGCAGTACTCATGAGGATAATGCAGTCGTAGTAACAGCAGTGCTCATGTCTATGCTCTTGTGTCTCACAGGGAGCTGACTGCAGAGGACCAGATCGCGCTGCTGAAGTCCAGTGCCATTGAGGTGATCATGCTGCGCTCAAACCAGAGCTTCAGCCTGGAGGACATGTCCTGGAGCTGTGGGGCCCCCGACTTCAAGTACCAGATCAGCGACGTCACTAAAGGTCAGCACATGTCCCCCAGCTGCTTAATGAGGTCCCGCACACGCTCACTCATGTCGTCCTCTGTGCAGCCGGTCACACGCTGGAGTTGCTGGAGCCTCTGGTGAAGTTCCAGGTTGGACTGAAGAAGCTGAACCTTCACGAGGAGGAACATGTTCTGCTGATGGCCATCTGCCTGCTGTCCCCAGGTTCTACTGCAAACACAGCAACTTACAGTGCTACGGGGACACAAGAGGACACACAGGACACAAGAGGACACACGGGGCACAAGAGGACACACGGGGCACAAGAGGACGCACGGGGCACAAGAGGACGCACGGGGCACAAGAGGACACACTGGGCACACGAGGACACACTGGGCACAAAAGGACACACGGGGCACACGAGGACACACGGGGCACACGAGGACACACGGGGCACACGAGGACACACGGGGCACACGAGGACACACGGGGCACAAGAGGACACACGGGGCACAAGAGGACACACGGGGCACAAGAGGACACACGGGCCACAAGAGGACACACGGGCCACAAGAGGACACACGGGGCACAAGAGGACACACGGGGCACAAGAGGACACACGGGGCACAAGAGGACACACGGGGCACAAGAGGACACACGGGGCACAAGAGGACACACGGGGCTCACGTTTTTTATGAGGTCTAGGGGGACATCACTGTTCACTCTGGGCCATGAGGGTGGTCCTGTTATGAGGGTGGTCCTGTTATGAGGGTGGTCCTGTTATGAGGTTTAGGGGGACAAACACGTCTCCACACCTCTGTAAATGACTCAGAAGGCGGTGGTTGGACATTCGAGTCTATGTGAGCGAGAGAGCAAAGCCTCGTCTTCATAACTCGCACTCATTATTCATTCAGTCCACGCTCGCTGGTGCTGAACTCCTTCTGAAGTGTCATTCCCAATGATCTGCCTGATCAGATCTGCGATTGAACCATCAACATCGTGACTATGAAGCCTCCCATGGATCAGATATCATGCATCATATCGCGTGATCATCGGTGTGTTTTGAGCTCGACCGTTCAGGATCCGCTCGGTTCGTGTCGGCGCGGTGGCGGTTCTCTCCGGCGCCGCTCTTTCATCTGGAGCGTTTCTCCGAGGGCGTTGGCGAGCCCATGGTTTATACATGCGGCGGCCTCCTCCACCTGCGACTTAACGAGCCGCTCGCATTCATCTGCAGCGCCGTCATTAACGATGCAGAGGTAAAGCGCGCTCGGGGGACGCTGCGTTTAACGATGACGAGCGCGGATCTGAGTTGAGATGATCGCGGTGAGAAACGGACAAACGTGTGACAATAATGCAGTTTATTTACTTTAGCCTCGTGTAAGTCCGAACATAAGCTCCTCCCCCTTTGTCCCGAACTGTAATCGTCCAGTTTTCTCCCATTCGTGTGACGCAGTGAGCAGCTCGTGTCCAGGGCCAGAGTTCATTGATAAATGTTGCGCAGAGATCTCGGGGTTCACACACATCCTGGAAATCCTTGAAATCCTGCAAAATGATTGGCCTGTTTTCCAGACGTGATAAATGAGAAAAAACATATTTTCCGGAAAGTGTGTATTTTGTCTCCGTCCTTTTCTTTGGTAGATTATTGGAGACTCAGTGTCGTCAGGGAAAAAGAGCAGTCGGATTTTTAAAAGATGTTAAAACCCTCCAAAATGCAGAAAGTTACACAGAAAAAACAACTGTTAAACCTGAGCAGCAGCCTGAGGACCTCGTGTACCACAGTTTGAGAAACCTTCTTTGTATTTGTTATTATAGTGTCCTAGGACATTGTGTTCAGTATGGTATTGACACCATCTGTACTGTTGGTCACTTTGTTTACAAAAGTCTGCACAGTTGAACCACTACCGCCCCCTGCTGTTGTAGGAGGGTATTGCGTACATTTATCTCTACATACTCACCTCTGTCCCCCACCTCCCTCTCGTCAGACCGGCCCGGCGTCCAGGACCACGCCCGGATCGAGGCGCTGCAGGACCGGATCTCTGAGACGCTGCAGGCCTACATCCAGCTGCACCACTCGGGTGGGCGCCTGCTCTACGCCAAGATGATCCAGAAGCTGGCCGACCTGCGCAGCCTGAACGAGGAGCACTCCAAGCAGTACCGCTCGCTGTCCTTCCAGCCTGAGCACAGCATGCAGCTCACGCCGCTCGTGCTGGAGGTGTTCGGCAGCGAAGTGTCCTAGGAACCGCCACAGAGCGAGGGGACCGGGCCCCACGCGCTGGAGGGGGTGCCACAGAGCGAGGGGACCGGGGAGGGGGCGCCACAGAGCGAGGGGACCGGGGAGGGGGCGCCACAGAGCGAGGGGACCGGGCCTGACGCGCTGGAGGGGGCGCCACAGAGCGAGGGAACCGGGGAGGGGGCGCCACAGAGCGAGGGGACCGGGCCCGACGCGCTGGAGGAGAGTTAAACAGAAATATATGATTGCAGAAAGAGCCGGAGCGTCGAAAACGATGAAATGTTGACATTAAACGTGTCAGTGGTTTTCAGATTCAAATCCACAGACGTTCGACCGGCTCCTTTATATCACTGACCGGGAGAAAGTGCGTCCAGACGGAACATCACAACTGTCCAGAGCCGAGTCGTTTATAATCCAAACTGATCAGAATGAATGCAAAAACAATCAAATGAACCTTTTATTATTCCAAAACATGTGAAATCTGAAATCCATACACGTTTTACTCTCAAAATGTGAAAACAAACTCACAATTTGAGTCGTTTGAAAGAGTTCAGTCAACGTTCTGATCAAATTTCAGAAGTCAACATTTCATTTTGATCGATGGGTTTGTGTTTGTCTCGTCTGAGAAATATATTGGAAATTATAGTTAAAATTGCGAGAGAAAAAAGAGTTTAAACCCGGTGGTTCTCAACTGGTGGGCCGCGACCCGGAAGCAGTTTAGTTTCATGAAATAATAAATAAATGTATAACGAAGGTAGTCAAACGTATTAGATCAACTCAAAGTACTTCAAGTTTACAGTGAACGCTGTCATTTCGTCCTAAAACAATGGTGCGTCCTAAAGGGAGCTCTTCACTTTTTCCTCCCGCTTTTCGTGACTTTCAGAAACAGAATATGCACCAGAACATATGTAATCACAAAGAATCAAGTCATTGTTCAGATTTGTACTAAAATAAATCCAGTTTTACAAGAATCGAACTACGGTATAAGTCGCACCAGCCAAAAAATGCATAATAGAGAAGAATAAAACAAGTATAAGTCGCACTGGAATATGAAATGCAGGCAAGTGTGAAAATAACAAATAATATCACATATAAGTTGCTCCGGAGTATAAGTATATAAGTATAAATATAAGTTGCACCCCGGCCAAAACTATGAAAAAAGGTGCGACTTATAGTCTGGTAAATACGGTCTAAAGTGGCTGTTTCGACCTGGTTTACGGTTCATATTTCCCCCTAAAATGAGTTTAAAATGTTCTAATTAATAACCTCTTCCTTTTTTAAAGTTTAAATCCTAAAAGAATAAACCCGTGCGTTGTTATCTTTTGAATATTCCCGGGTCCCGCTCTGAGGCCGCTTGAGAACCACTGGAAACGGGGGCGCATCCTATAAATATACCATCGTTATATATCGGTTATGATTATACATCTTCCGCCTATTTACGTATATTTTAGAGGTATTTAAAAGTATCCAACTTCTGCTGCTTAAAGCCTGGACATCAAAAACCCGTGGACTTTGGTGCGAGTCCACGTCTGTAACACAACCTGCATAGCTCAGTTCATCCTGTCGTTCTACCTCTTTGTGTTTTCGAGTATTATGTGTCGTGAATGTGCGTTTGGGGGCGCGGCTTGGGGGAGGGGGGGCGTGGCTCGGCTCGCCCGCAACATCAGTGCCTGCACGAGATTCTGTGTGTTTTGTTTTCTCGTTACTATGGCAGTGTTTGTGTACGAGTCACACGGCGATCGGCACGACGGCGGCGCTCGACGCGACCACGACGGTCAGCAGGTTCCGTGACCCGCGTGACCTCCGAACTCTGCCCCGTGTCGAGATTATTTGGTCTGAAATGGAGGTTAGGGTTAAAAAAAACTGCCAATGTATTTTCAAAAAATATTTGCTTGAAGACCTGGTTTAGTGGGTTTAGACCTGGTTTAGACCTGGTTTTGTGGGTTTAGACCTGGTTTTGTGGATTTAGACCTGGTTTAGACCTGGTTTAGACCTGGTTAGACCTGGTTTAGTGGGTTTAGACCTGGTTTAGTGGATTTAGACCTGGTTTAGACCTGGTTTAGACCTGGTTTTGTGGATTTAGACCTGGTTTAGACCTGGTTTAGACCTGGGTTAGACCTGGTTTAGACCTGGTTAGACCTGGTTTAGACCTGGTTTAGTGGGTTTAGACCTGGTTTAGACCTGGTTTAGACCTGGTTTTGTGGATTTAGACCTGGTTTAGACCTGGTTTAGACCTGGTTAGACCTGGTTTAGACCTGGTTAGACCTGGTTTAGACCTGGTTTAGTGGGTTTAGACCTGGTTTAGACCTGGTTTAGACCTGGTTTAGTGGGTTTTGACCTGGTTTAGTCCTGGTTTAGTGGGTTTTGACCTGGTTTAGTCCTGGTTTAGACCTGCTTTGGCGTGTCTTTCGTCCACTGGTCGTCGTGTGACTCTAAAATCTGTCACCAAAGGTTTGCTCTTTCTTCCATTTTCTCTGACAAAGCTACGAAAGAACGGAAACCTTTTATTTTGAGTTTTTTTTTTTCACATGTTCTCTTCCCAAAACCTGTAAACACCAACAAGTGTTTGGACTCTGCGTGGCTCGGTGACCACTAACTTTTTACACTACAACTCATGGACAAACCCGCCTGCTTTCTGGTTTCTTTGTACTTTGGGCGCCTTGAGCAGAGCCCGGTGTAAATACTTTACTGCTTCCACTTGTAACGCTGAGCACTGTTAACCACATGTAACTCACGTGCCGACAGCGTCATCTGTAATCGCTATGAACTGCTAAGGGCTAAAACGCCAAATGGAACTGGAAACGTTTGCATCTTTAAGCAGGCCGAGCGCAGAGGCCTGACGCAGCACAGGGGCGTGGCAGGGGCGTGGCACCAGAGACCATGTGGCACTTGGGTTTAAAATGTCAAAGTTAACAATTGTTTTTAGTGCCAATCAATTCACCAACATCACAAACCTATAAACGTCCTGTAACAGACTTTATGAGTCTGGACCGAATCGGGACTTAACCGGGACTTAACCTGGACTAAACCAGGACTAAACCAGGACTAAACCGGGACTAAACCTGGACTAAACCTGGACTAAAAGTGGTCTAAATTTCACAAACTCTGGAGTGTATTTTGAGATCCACATTTACCACGGTTTCCTTTTGGCCCAGATGCCCTTCCTGCCGCACTAAACACATTTGTCATTTTAAACCCGACGTGCTGAAGAAGCAGGTTCTCGACGCGCGTCTGTCCAAACTGAGGCAAAAGCTCTTTGTTTTTCTACATGACATTTTTAATACTGATGCAATTCCATGAATTGTGCCGTTCCGTATACAGTATACTGACCTCTGCATCACGAGGTGTACCGCCCTCTGCTGGCTCTTCTGTAAATACCACGTATAAATATGTAAGGAGCCCGCCGTTGTAAATAGGGCTACAAAGAATATTATTATCATTTCTCAGTTTTATTTTCGGGAAAAATATATATGCAAGTACAATATCAAATCATCACTTTTATGTCGTAAGTCGTGTTTTCTGTTTTCAAGCTCCAAGTGCTGCTCGAAAATAAGCCATAGAGCCACCATTTTTACAGTTTTACAGTTTTACAGTGTAACTAAACAAGGGCCGGCCATTTTATTAGGTACAGCAGACATGGGACTGGACCTGGACTAAACCAGGTTTAAACTAAGGACTTGAACCTGGAATAAACTAGGACTGAACTAGGACTAAACCAGGACTAAACTAAGGACTTAAACCAGGTTTAAACTAAGGACTTAAACCAGGACTAAACCAGGACTAAACTAGGACTAAACCAGGTCTAAAACAGGACTAAACCAGGACTGAACCAGGTCCAAACCAGTTTTAAAGTAAGGACTTAAACCTGGACTTCTCTGGTCCTGTACCTAATAAAGTGGCCTCTGGTTCTGGGGTCGTTTCGTTTGCCGACACAAAGTCAGAAGGTGGACATTGGCGAGAGTGTGTTTTTAAATCACTGTGATTAGAGTTTAAGCCGTTCTTTAGTAAATGTTTGGTTGAAGCCGTTGGTTCTGATGAGGCTGGAGGAGGAGAGGGAACGAGCTGCTTTACACATTCAACCTCTCATTTGAGTTAAACAGCAAAATCAGGCTTTTAGATGGGAATCGAAAACATTGCGCCATATTTTCCGACGCTTTTACTAAATAAAGCAGCGCTTTTACCGCCGTGCGCTCGGTACCGTGCGAGCGCCATGTGCGCTGTCCCTGCACTCGAAAATGCCCGTCCACATTTTAAATTCCTCGTCCAAAATACGGGAAGACAGCCCTCTATCTAAAAGCCTGAGCAAAATCCTGATCCGTTTTTGTTTTTCTGGACAAATGTCGAATTATTCTCTTCATCTACAAACATATCTCATACTTTTTCTAAAGCGCAGATACAATTTCAAAGCCAGAAAAGGTTTTTTTTTTTTTTTTTTTTTATCCTTTTGCAAAAGAAAAGCAGACAAACTGACTTAGAATTGTTATAAACACATGATCTGTGCTGTTGGTTTGAGCCGTTTTGAAGCGCTTCTCGTGTGGTTTTGGTCCGCTCTCTGATTGGTCCATTATAAACAAGAAATCAACTTCAAATGAACTTCAAAGTGAACGTTCTAAAACTCGCCAAATGAATAAAAGTTCTGTTTGATCATTTGGGCGTTTTTGCTTATGAAATATACTATAAACGTAACATATTTTAATCTGTAGTTTCACTTTTGCTCGAGTTAAAGAGTTAAACATTTTCTGAAGCAGATCAGAAAACGAGAAGCACAAAATGTATCTATATTCTATTGTCAAAAAACTAAATGTGTCCATTTAATCTGAGAAATCTTGGCACATTAGCAAGCGCTAGCGTTAGCGCTAACATGCTACGCGCTAACATGCTACGAGCTAACACTTTCCTCTTTCAGCCGCTTCAGCACGTTCAACAATCGCCTTTGGGCCTTTTTAAACTCCGCCTCTCAAAAACGACGCTCTGAAAGTCTCGCGCACCTCCCGTCGTCGCGGCGACAGGGCCGAGGCGTTCTGACGCAGTACCGCTCGTTGGCCAGAGGAGGCAGCGCCATGTGCTCGGTTACTGATCGTCTTGAAGTTCGCCCATGTTTTTGGGGGTCGCGTGCAGTGACGGTATCAAGCGGTTTGTGAAAGTGCCACGCACTGGGGACAGAAGCCAACACCTAAGAACCGGGTCAAAACCCAGCACTTAGGAACCGGGTCAAAACCCAACACTTAAGAACCGGGTCAAAGGACAGAACCCAACACTTAAGAACCGGGTCAAAGGAGAGAACCCAACACTTAAGAACTGGGTCAAAAGACCAAACCCAACACTTAAGAACAGGGTCAAAGGAGGCAACCCAAAACTTAAGAACTGGGTCAAAAGACCAAACCCAACACTTAAGAACTGGGTCAAAGGAGATAACCCAACACTTAAGAACAGGGTCAAAACCCAACATTTAAGAACAGGGTCAAAACCCAACACTTAAGAACAGGGTCAAAACCCAACATTTAAGAACAGGGTCAAAACCCAACATTTAAGAACAGGGTCAAAACCCAACATTTAAGAACTGGGTCAAAACCCAACATTTAAGAACAGGGTCAAAACCCAACATTTGAGAACAGGGTCAAAACCCAACATTTAAGAACAGGGTCAAAACCCAACACTTAAGAACCGGGTCAAAGGAGGATGTGGGTCGTCCGTTTGTAAAAGCAGTTTTTGACAAATGTGGACAAAGAAAGATGATTTTTTAATTTTTTTTACTGAAAAAGCTGAAAATATAAATGTAAAATAGTTAACGATTAATAATGATTGATGTTTTTAAGTTGCGTTTAATCTTAGAGTAATTCATATAATTAGTCGTTTCATTTTAGTTTTATTCAATCCTTGTGTGAAGGAAGTAAATGTTCCAACACACAGAATAATTAAGAGTTTTATTGTGTTAATTTAAATGCGTTTTAAAAAGAAATGAAAAGAAACCAAACGTTTCTCACTTTTAGGACGTTTGTTTGTTTGTGGACCTGGCGTTGCCTCAGAAGTAAACACGCTGCACACGTTCAAATGCAGCAGGTGGCGCTAGCGTCGCGGTACCATTTAGCCCGCTGCTACCGTTAGCATTTGCGCATATCGGTTTTGGACCACGTTATCGTCCGTCGTCGTGGATCCCTGGGAAAGCGCTTCTGCATCGACATAAACGATAAGAATCATTTATATCCTTTTCGCGCCGCGTTTAACGTCGTCCGCAATTCACGTAAACAAACTCGAATGCTGCGTTTGAACCGGGATCTAAACAGGTTTTTAACGTCAAACAAAGTCACAGAATTATCAACACAAATAAAACCATCAAACGTATAAACTCTCTGGACACGTCGTCTGCCTCAGCACGTTTTCCGTCGCCGTTTTAACGTTGGAACTTGGAAAAGAAAGTTGCGGAAACATTTTTTAAAAATTTGAATTGTACGTTTGAACTTTAGTTTTTTTTTGGGTGTAATTTTGGGGATGTTTTGGTTGGATCGGCATCAGAATTACTCAATGCCTGCAATATACTCAGAATATGTACTGCCTCAAGGTACACTATCACCAGCAAGCTTTACGTCATGTTTTTATATCTTTACAAACCAGTCTGGGTCGAGGACGAGAGCATTTTGAATTTTATATATTTTTGCCTTCGTTAAATGTTTTTGGTCATGATTCATTATTAGACAAAAGATTTCCAGAGTAAAAGAAATGCAACCGGCTCTTACTTTGGTGTCTAAAAAAACTATAAAAGTAACAGTCGGGCGTTCCCTTCGCTAGCGCTCCATCTACTGGCAGCGGAGGGAATTGTTGCGAAGGCGATTTATGGACGTTAAAACGGCACGCGAGACTTCCGGATCGCTCTACCGATTTGACATTTGAAACTGAGTGTTTTGTGAGGCTCGAGGGGAAGAGGAGCTCGTAAACCGGAAACGACGTGAAATATGATAAACGCAACTGCGGACGCGTTTTTGATGAGGAAACGATAGAACTGGGTTTGAGAAGCTCAGAAAAGGCAACTTTGGCCTAATATGTGTCCTTTAAGTCCGTAACCATAACAACGGTTTGTATTTTTGTTTTTGCCTCACATTGTGCAAATCCAAAAAAGAGACGGAACATGTCGATTAAGTTTGGACACGTAATTTTCAAGCGAATAGACTTGTCGAAGTAACAGTCGATAAAGTACGTAAACTCAAGTCCATTTTATTACCGTATTTTCCGGAGTATAAGTCGCACCAGCCAAAAAATGCATAACAGAGAAGAAGAAAACATATATAAGTCTCACTGGAGTATAAGTGCAAAAATAATAAGAGATTACAGAACATGGTGAATAGGTATACGTATGCTAACGCTAACACCTTCAGCTACATGAGGCACAGACAGAACTGTGGTAAGTGTCTGGTATGTTAACGTAACATATGAACAGTTATTCAGATAACTATAGCATAAAGAACATGCTAACAAGTTTACCAAAGCATCAGTTTTACCCCAAATCACTAAATCCATTGAATTCTTCTTCCTCTGTGTCACTTCTAAAGAACTCCACAAACTCCAGAGGAAGAGGAAGTGCAGATTCTTCTTCTTCTGCGTCGCTTAGAGTCTAGAGCGCCCTCTTTTGTTTGTCAGATTAAAAATAACGAATAATATCACGTATAAGTCGCACCCCGACCAAAACAATGAAAAAAAACGACTTATAGTCCGGAAAACACGGTAAATTTAAGTCAATTTTATTAGTTTTTCCTGTAATAATGATGTGAGGAATCATAAATGAGCCAGTTCTTTCTCAAACAAGACAATTTCATATTTCTGTCAAAAAACGTCCAGAAAAAAGGCGTTTGTTTCAATCGGAGGTGTTTTCGTTTCACCTCGACTCTGGTCATCTTTTACTGATATTTAAAACCATTTGAAAGTCCGAAACATTTGAACAAAAACCATGTAAAATCCAAAGCGCTCGTTTCTTTCGCCCCGGCGCTTTCTCACGTAGGACAGGGATTGTACCGTTTCCACGGCGGCGTCGCGGAAACGGGTGTAACCACCATTATCTACCTAAGTACAGGAGTTACTACCTCTTTTAGCGCAGAGTTTTGCTTTAGCATCGAGCATTGCCTCTTTTGTAATAAGTATTTGTATCGTGTTATATTTATTATGGAATGAAAACTGCAATGAATACCTCAGATTTCTCACAAAGCTTTGGGAGAGTCCAGTTCAAATGAAGTCTGTCACATTTGGGTTTTATCTCGTTTGTTTTCTTTTGTTTTGTTTTGTTTGTACAGTCGGAGCGTTTTTACCGTCGTTTCTCAGATTTTTGCCTTTTCGAAGCGAAACAGAAACCCGGAGTTTTTGTACAGTGCCTGCACACAGGGGGGCCAAACCGGGCACAACACGGGGGGGGGGGGGGCAAACCGGGCAAAACACGGGGGAGGGGGCAAACCGGGCAAAACACGGGGGGCCAAACCGGGCAACATTTTTTGAAATTAATAATATTTTTGAGTGGAAAAGTATTTGGTTTGTGTCCTGAATACGTTTTAACAGCATTTATATTTGTTAATTAAGACAAAAAACAACAAAAGTTATAATTAAGGCTCAATTTGATCTGAATAAAACTGTAAATTCAAATAAAAACAAAATCGCAAATCCGTAAAATGGCAATGAATGAGTAAAATACCTTTTAAAAACCACAGAATAAACGTGTGACTTAAAACGTCACAGTTGAAATGTATTAAATTATGATTGTGATTTGGTCTCTTTACTCCCCCTTGTGGCCGGGGTTACAAACTGCAGTGAAAGTACTTTTGTGGTACTTTTTGCCCGGTTTGGCCTCGTCCAAACACTTCTTTCAATCCGTCGTTTCCCCTTTTTCTCTGACTGTAGCGCCACCTACTGTCCACCCTTCCGTCGTCCACGGTCTTCACTCCTTTCATTTTAAGATT